>NC_134483.1:46451813-46751813 GCF_040206685.1 Ascaphus truei | reverse complement strand
CCTCTGATGTCAGCCAAAGGACAAGTTCCTATTCCTATTGGTTGATGGGGAGGAATTCCCACGCTCTGATTATTCGCTCCTCCTAGTTTCATGATGAACATAGAACAGTGGCAGGTATGTAAGGAGAACGAGACAATCTCGTGTCTTGGGCTGGTGATTAAAAGGTGGGCTTTTCAAAGATGCTCTGTTGTGAATAACAGAGCAACCAGCTTCATTTTTGGAGCTAAGAAAGTCTGCCTAGATGAGGCTAAGTCAGATGCGAATTCAAAGTTCTTGATTTAGAACGTAGCGGTCGCGGCTAAGATTTTTAGCCGAAAAGAGGACTAGGAGAGCCGGGAGGATTTCCCGGTCAGGGTAAGCCTTCCGAAGCAGGCGCCCTGCACCTATTTCAGCCTAGATTTCACCCCAGACCCAAAGTAAGTGTGTATTTTACCTGTATCTTTGTATTTCACTGTGTGTTCGCGTGTTAACCCGCATAAACCTCATTTTATTCCACTACTGTGTTTTGCCTAGTGAATTATCCCGGTATAAAAGTGTTAAAAGTCCTGGTCTCCCGTGACACCATGCTTTTCCTCCTTGCTTCTGGGATATCTCTCCCAATCCTGGTCCCTGCTTTATTTCTACATGTTCTCAGAATGCACACTCCCTTTCTAACAAGGTCCTCTCTTTGCATGACTTCCTTTTCTCTCACTCTCTGCTCCTCTTTGCTATAACTGAGACTTGGCTCACTCAGTTTGACTCTGCACTGGAAGCTGCCCTCTCTTATGGTGGCCTTTCCTTCTCCCACACTCCGCGCACTGATGGCAGGGGTGGAGGCGTGGGCCTCCTCCTCTTCTCTCTCTTCTGTTACCGAACCCTTCCTATTCCTCCCTCTCTTTCTTTTCCCTCCTTCGAGGCTCACACTGTCCAGATCTTCTCCCCTCTTCCTGTCCATGTGGCGGTCATCTATCGCCCACCTACCTCTACTCATCCCCCTTCTGCCTTTCTCACTTTTAATCCTGGCTCTCTTTCTTTTTCTCCTCAGACTCCCGTGTTCTTCTCCTTGGGGACTTCAATTGCCATATTGATGACCCCTCTCTCCCCTGGGCTTCCCGCTTTCTCTCTCTAACTCTTCATTTGGCCTTCAACAGTGGACTGCAGCCAGCACCCACAAGAATGGCACTACCTAGACCTGGTTTTCACACAAAAAAAATTCCCTCTCTGATTTCTCCATTTCTCACTTTGACGTACCGTTCCCATGGCAACTCGACGTCATTTGACGCCGCCGGGTCATGTGGAGTGACGTCACATGACCCGCTGCGTCATTTGATGTCGCGTTGCCATGGGGACTCGTCCTGAGACGGCTGAATCTCGGTAAGTAGAGGTTGCAGAAGCCTCACACGGTACCCCAGCATTTAATTTAAATAGCAAAAACAATGGTACCGGGCGCTACTAATAGTGACTAATGGTTGCTATACATGCAAGGCATGTACCCATAAAGATAAAGATAAAATCAGTTTTAAATCAAATGTCACCGGAGAAGTATTTAAAATAGAAAATTATATCAATTGCAAAACGGAATACGTGATCTATGTTTTGGAGTGCCCTTGTGGCCTCCAATACATAGGACGGACCTCAAGAGCTGTGAAAGTACGGATTTTAGAACATCTGCTAAATATTAAAAAAAATGTTTTAACGCACAATGTCTCTAAACATTTTAGTATGTACCATAATTCGGATCCTAAAACTCTAATTTTTAAAGGTATAGAACATGTTCCTGTACATTGGAGAGGTAGGAACAGACTGAATAATTGAGCAAAAAGAGAGACCTTTTGGATCCATAAGATGCAAACCCTCCATCCAAAAGGTCTAAATGTGGACATAGACATTGGTGCATTTTTAATATGAAGATGTTCTGTTTTTATCTGTTGTTCTTACCTTCTGTTTTTATCTATATGGAAAACATTTTTTACAATTTTTTTTTACATTTTTACATTATATATTTATATATTTTTTATGTATATTTAATATTTCATTAATGATTGTTCTTTTTATTATCCTCCTCTTAGATATCCTTGAAACGTTTGCATCTTTGCGTCGTTTTTTAATAATATATCATATATTTAATAAATTTCATATGTATATTAGGGTTTTTAGTAATATTTGTTTGTTTTTAAGACTGTCTATCTTTATATGTTATATATTTATACACTTATTTTGATTATATTATGTATATCACATCCATCTGTATTATGTAAGCAATATTGTGCTCATTAGAGTAGCCAATAGTTCAATTGTCTACACTATATATATGAGAGACCACTGGGGTTAACATCCATGATTCCTGACGAAGTGGCAAGCAGCTACGAAACGCGTAGAATCTATCCTAAACAATTGTGGAGGACACTGTCTTGGGGCCGATTGATGAGCTGACGTAAGGAGGTGCTGGCAAACGGACCAGAGAGACTACAGCGGGAGACAGAATCTTCCGTCCTGACCGCTACGTCACAGGAAGTGACGTCACCGGACGTGACATATGCGGAAGGATCACCAAGGGCCTGTATGAGCGGCATCCCCCCACGAGTCACCTACGGCTCTCTCCAACGATTGTAACTACTGTACAAATGTGAGTGTATTACCTGTGTGTATTTATGCCATAATATACCCTTATGCACTACACTATTGTGTGCTCTCTCTCTTTTTTACATCCTCGGGAGGTACACTCCAATGCACGGACGTCCTTAGCCCATCAGATGTACTGATCTGACTTTTGTAACATCAGAAGGCATCCTTTATACCAGGGCTCCAGTCAGAGAGAGAAGGGTCTCTGACACGTCTGTCATTCACCTATATATTGTGAGTGTGATCTTTTGAGAGATATTGTTTGCACCTATTGTATCTGGTCTGCACTATTATCTCTTCCATTTTCCATATCCCAAGAATTGAGCGCTCCTCCCACCTGGAAGAAAACGCATTTAATTTAAATGCCTTGGGGAAGAGGGCGGGACCTCTGCAACCGCCCGTGACACCCCAAAAAAGCTCATCAGTTTGTGCACCCCATGCTCTAGGTGACCTAATCACAACTCTTGGGTTAAAATATCACATCTCTGCTGATGACACAAACATTTACTTTTCAACCCCATACCTTACACCTGCTGTACAGACCAAAGTTTCTGAATGTCTCTCTGCTATATCATCCTCGATAGCCCTCCGTCGCCTTAAACTCAACATGGCAAAAACAGAGCTCCTCATACTTCCTCCCAAACCTGTCTCTACTACCTCCTCCCACATTACTGTTGGAAGTACTATCATACAACCAGTAGCACAAGAATGCTGCCTAGGGGTCACACGACTCCTCTCTCACGTTCAAAAGGTAGCTAAAACCTGACGTTTATTACAAAGATACGTCCTTTCTTCTGTTGCTTGACTGCTAAAACTCTGACACAGGCCCTCATTCTCTCCCATCTCTATTACTGTAACCTCCTGCTGTCCGGCCTTCCTGCCACTCACCACCCCTACAATCTATCCTAAACGCTGCTGCTACTGTTTCCTAAATCTGTCTCAGCGTCTCCCCTGCTCAAATCACTCTCCAGGCTTCCTTATCAAATCCCGCATCTCACACTCTTCTGCTCCTTCTTACATCTCAGCCCTAATTTCTCGCTATGCACCATCCTGACTCTTGTGTTCTGCTCAAGGATGTCTTTTTCTCTACTCCTTTTGTATCTAAAGCCCTCTCCTGCCTTAAACCCTTCTCACTGACTGCCCCACACCTCTGGAATGCCCTTCACCTCAATATCCGACTAGCACCCTCTATATCCACCTTTAAGACCTACCTTAAACACACCTGCTAAAGGAAGCACATGAGTAGCTCCACTAATACTTTACACCTCATACGTAAACCTTGGCCCCTTGCAAACGCACTTACTAGAACATCCTTCTACTGTTTCTGTACATTCTTCCTACCTACCAATTAGATTGTAAGCTCTTCGGAGCAGGGGCTCCTTTTCCTAAATGTTAGTTTTATGTCTGAAGCAATTCTTCTTGAAGCAATGTGTTATTTGTATTATTTGTTATTTATATGATTGTGACGTGTATTACTGCTGTAAAGCACTATGTACATTAATGGCGCTATAAAATAAAGATAATTAGATTGTAAGCTCCTCGGGGCAGGGACTCCTCTTCCTTAATGTTATGTTTGTCTAAAGCACTTATTCCCATGATCTGTTATTTATATTATCTGTTATTTATTCGATTACCACATGTATTACTACTGTGAAGCGCTATGTACATTAATGGCGCTATATAAATAAAGACATACAATACAATACAATACATACTGGACATACATCCTACACAAAATAATATATGTGATTAAAACATTTCCTTCTTTGCAATGCATTGCAGGCTTCTCTGAGAGGGACAAAATGTACTACTGTCTACTATTGAAATGTAAAGTATTCTTTATACAGAATAATTAATTACCAACTTCTTGGAAAAGGAGTTGATGACAGAAAATGAAAGTTACTTTCATAACAGATGAAGGCAACTTTCTTATGTTCTAGGATAAGTCAACAGCGACCTCCAGTGGTCACACTCAGAAATGCATGCCACATAATGGGCAAATTACTGTACATGGTAATATGAAAAAAATGGAAACAAATGCTGCTCCATGCACCAGAGTATAAATGTGCTAAAGATCTAAAAATAGGCGCCTGAAATGGTGCAGCCCATGGGAAGACGCATATCTACGTAGTATGGGCCTTCTAATTTGCACCCCATGAGCCTAAAGTTGCTAGGTACAGCGGCAACAGCCGGACAGCTGACTTTATGGCTATGTTTCCCATCAGTGCCCCTCTGCCCTGTGTCCTGATTATGTCAATAGTCCTATGGAATGATTGGTATTGTACATGACATGTTCCTGGTCAATCGTGTCATTAACAAACTTGCACCTGGGATATGCTAGGTGCTGCATTAGCTGTTGGGGTAGCCCTGCCAATTGGAAATAGGGCTGGAGGCCTTTTTGTGACTTGGTCCACACACACACATGCAGCACCACTTCGCTGACTTCCCGGGAAGCTTTGGATTCACGTCCTGGCACCGCTAGCTCCAATCTGATCAAACGTACGAGCTCGGAAGACGAACGAAATGAAACGACATGCAGGCAGCGTTTCAAAACCTTTGTCTTAGTTTATTAAGCATAGGGTAAAAGGATTTATACAGAAATAAGAAAACATTTGGTTAGAGGCGTAACTTATGTTAAAGGCGTGATTTTGGGGCAAGACTTGTTTGTGGGGTGATCAAATGGGCGTAATTCTCCCAGGACAGACACTATCTGGAATACATAACATGCTCACCTCCGTCATTTACAACCTTGGTTCTCATGGAACTTATGTGGGATGATTTTAGCTTCCCAGGGGGCTAACCTCCTATTACAGATAAGACAGTAAAAACTAGCTCCATGAGTGAATATATGTTAGCAAAAACTGACTACATGAAGAAATATATTCCAGCTATCATAACCAGACAAAATGGAAGGCATACGCTTCTGGCCTTCTCTCATTGTCCCTAACATTAGCCTTAATTTTCCTTGTGCCTTTTTGGAGACCACCGCTAGTGGTGAGATGACGAGGTTAAGTAGTGCTGGGTTCTCAAAGAGGCCAACCATGAATCCTAACTTAACTTCTTTGTCAATTTTTAAGTAAGGGCTGAATTTAAATGACGACTGGCACCGTGTTTTGTATGTTAATTGGTGTTGCTGCCCTTTTTAGGACTGCCGTGAGCGTGCTGGTTGGGGACCCCTGTTTTAAAAAAACCCCAAACATTTAGTCACTGCGTGGTTCCTCCACAATTTGTACAACAAAACGTACATTCCCCTCAACCATAATTTCTGGTTAAAATCCCAGCATTCCCCTTTTCTGACGTTTCCCGGTGGTTGACTGGAAGGCCACCCACCCGGCCCTTTTAGCAAAGGGGGCCAATTTCTGTGGCGCGACCATGCACAGCCACAGGTCAATGTCTTTTGTCCCAAAGTTTCCCATGCAACCTGCGCTTGAACTACATTCCATGCTGATCCCCCGTATGTTTTGTAAGTGTCATGTATTAGCTCAATGTAATTTAACATGTTTAACCCTTGATCTTGTTTCTCTAAAATCTAGATAGCAAATACAACAAAACCTCTCAACCAGTTATCCATGGTCTTATGCTTGTTACTGGCTCTATCACCTACCACTTGTGTTTTCTTTTTATCTAGCATCCCGTCTCTAGACAATTTGCAAAGGTCTATGAACTTCCGCTGTAAGGGCGCTTTCTTAACTTTGGACGGTACATGGCTGCACAGTGAGTTTGAGGCGCAGGCATAGGTGCCGCTCCCTACGATTTTCCTCACTAACTTCGCTTTCTTTGGTGGCCTTGCTTATTGCTGCTGCTTCCTGCATGCCCCAGCCTTGCCTGGCTTTATTAGATCGGCTAATTGCTGTAAGCTTGTCAGTGATCCGGAGGGCCATGAGCTAGGCGGTATACCGCGCAGATGCCGAGCTGACCCGAGGTACCTCTGCAGCAGCTGCAGGGGCGGAAGTTCCACGGTGAGGTGGGCCTTGTCGCAAGTCTCCACAGTTGACTGCATGACAACTTGAGGATCTGGAAGAGAAAGGTAAAAGTGAAAAACTTTCTGGCCCCCTAGCCATGCGTGCTCTCTTTAAAACCCTCTACGATCCCTCCCTCTTGCCCCAAGGCCACGGGGGAGAGGGTGGGCTGCCATCAAACCAGCATGGTCCGGCCATCTCAGCCCTTATGGAGCAGACGGACCCATGCTGAGACCTCTGGCTCATCTGAGAAGAAGGCGACACTTGTATAGGAGAGATTACAGGGACTAACCATTGGTAGGTAGCAGTACATGCAGATTTTAATGGGGAACTGAGGGGTACATTCTATACACGCCAAATCAACCATTGTAGCAATTTTCGGACACAAATCCCCATTAATGTCTGTGTGGATTTTTGTCCAAAAGGGCCCAATCAGATGCTTTGGCAGGTATATAAAAAGCCCCTGAGGGTAATATCCATCAAGAAGGTGTCATTTGCCTAACAATGTGCTACGATATTTTTTCATTTATGTACATTTGTGCCAGTAGTCTCCTATATTGCCTCTGAAGGAGATCTCATAGGTGCAGAGGGTAAAGACACCTGAACCTGTTTGATTTAGCTGACACAAAGAGAAAGGAATAATGCACCTGCTTTAGGTGCATAGTTTAACCAGAAAGGTTTGAAAAGGATCAATAGTAAATCACGGACTGCTTGAGAAAACAGCAATCGGTGCGAAACGCGTGGCAGTCTTTTTTGTCTGTTTTGTTGTCACTTGTTTTTAACCATGATCCAATAAAGTACTTCTATTTTTGCAATCATCTGGTGCATTCCACTTCCACTTGGGGGTCAGCGATTTAACACTGATCCTTTTCAAATCCTTCTGTTTGATTGACGGGCTATCCAGGCATTTAAAAAGCTGAGCAACTCCACTGATACCAGACGGAGATGCGGTGAACAGCAGGAGCAGGTACAGCTCCACACCGGTCAGAGAGTCGATGACTAGAGCTATGATCCCGGCTTCTACGGGAAAGCCCCTGCCTTTTTCAAGTTTGCCGGGTAGGTGCAGGAACCACAGGACTCTCTATGATTCTCTCAAATCATCAATGAATCTGCCATTTAACCTTATCCCAGTTATGAAGTACCCTGCTAAAAGATGTATATATTGAGAGACTATTCACAGTGCCCCTCGTTGAGCTTGCAGAATGGCTGATACAGTATATACGTATATTCTAACCACTTCCCTGTCAAAGGAACCAGCAACGCAATGCATCCGGGGCATTTCCTTTTGCCCTATTTGTATTGTATTGTATTGTATGTCTTTATTTATATAGCGCCATTAATGTACATAGCGCTTCACAGCAGTAATACACGTGGTAATCCAATAAATAACAGATAATATAAATAACAGATCATGGGAATAAGTGCTTTAGACATTAAGGAAGAGGAGTCCCTGCTCCGAGGAGCTTACAGTCTAATTGTTTTTTAGTTTTTGGTCTTGTTTGAATAAATGCCACAATTCCTTGTCTTTACGGCAATGTACTTATCAAAGCTGCTGGTCAGTCCGATCTCCCGTGATCGATCAGAAAAGATCCTGCATCCCAGGGCACGCAATATGGCTGCCTGTTTCTAAAGAGGACGTGCTGTTACATAATTACATAGTAGGTGAGGTTGAAAAAAGATATATGTCCATCGAGTTCAACCTATGCTAGATTTAGACAACATATACTTCTCCTATATTTGTTTAGCCCCCTTTCCCCATGTCGGAGGGAAACTACCTGTGCTGCTGTTACCTGCATGGCTTATAAGAATCCTGTTCCTCCGCCGCTGGAAACCTGGGGTGGTCACCTCATTGGTATACAGTGCCTCCACCTGAGAGAGATCCTATTGCAGTACGATAACCCCTCACAGGAACCCACCAGTAAAGAAATAAGGATACACACACATAGTATGGCTAACTGATATTTACTGGCATATAACTGGCATATAACTGATAACGCAATAATATACAGGCCCCCATAAGGCCGTACCCACACAGTACCCCCACTGTCTGACCACCACCTTGCCCACACCCCAGTGAGGTTCCCCCAAAGTTATGAGGGTGCCCTACCCACCCGGTGTCCACAAAACAGGCCTACCCCAAAGTGTGTGAGGAGTAGCGCTACCCCTGTGTATGGCCAGTGGTGCACATGGAGTACCTTCCTGGTCTTAGGCCAGACCAGGCCAAACTATAGCGTGGATCTGTCATACCACAGAGTGAGCCCACACTGCGATTTATCCACTCCTTCCACGAAGGTGTCCGCCTCTGAGGGAGCTCCAACTGGAGTGTGTCCCTATGAGTGTCTATAGTGGTCGTGGCCTGGTCCCAGACCACAGGCCGCAGATTGCTGCATGGCTCCGTCACTGATGTAGCAGCACTAACAGCACACTAAAGGGGGTGTCCTTAGCTGAAAGGGCTTTCCCCATACATGCGCGGGGACTAGCTGGGGCCTACAGGGGAAAGCTGGCCTAGTCCCAGGGCTACTGACAGCTGGGACTCTACCTCTCTCCTCTGCATCCTGCTCCCGACTGGCGTGGTCCCAGATTCGTGCCAAACCTTACTTCTCCCTTCCCATGGATAAGGGATCCCTATTGGTTAAACCTGCCCATGTGATGATGCAGCTCCTGAGGCTGCTGGGATTTGTAGTCCCTAGGTCTCCTGTGTAATGGCCGCCGCTCGTGCCCGTGCTGCGCATGCACACGCTTCTCCTCTTGCAAGCGCAGGCAAAACGAAATGGTGGCCCCCACTGTCGGGTGCGCCGCGGAGTTCTGCGACTCGGTCGGCCACCTGCAGGCTCTACCTGGTGCTCCCTGCAGTGCCTACCCCGCCCGCAGCCCCGGCAGAGCAGCCTTAGCCTCCCCCTTCCCTGCACCCACATCGGAGGTAAGGGCTCGGCTACATCTGTTTTTACAGTTTATAGATCCAGAGGAAGGCAAACAAAAACACCAGTGTTTCTTCCTAAATAGTTGCTATAGCAACCCAAGGAAGCCTAAAGCATTACAAATTATGACAAAGGGTGAAAAGAAACTGCAGTAAGTATTATCTAATACCCCACAACTGACACACACACACACATATATATATATATATATATAAAGCAAGCACTCCAAGTAAAAAAATCCGTAAGGCAAAGTGCTAGTCCCATAAAAAATGTAGAGTATACTTTTACCATTCAGCAGAACAGCAAATAAAGAGGCAGCACTCACAGGTAAATATCCAGAAAAGTGTATTAGAACAGACACATAAAGAACCAATCCAATCCACACAATGATAAGTAATTAGCTAAGTTGTTGATTGATCCATTCTCCTGTGATCGATCGATGAAGATTCGGCTCGGGGGTTCACTAAATGGGTCTTATTTTGAAAGCAGATCGCACGGTTCAGCGCTATCGGAGTTTACAGAATAAGCCCCAATGGCTTGTCATGTGTAACAGAAGAGGACAAAGGATGCAAAGTTCTCTGGGGGAAGATCATGTGACCAGTCAGTCACTAGATACAATTTGTGCACTGCTAGAGAGAGGGAATGGCTCAAAAGGGGTGTGCCAGAGCCTGTTTCAGAAGAGGAAGGGATGTGACTTTGTAAATGGTTGCTATAGAAACAAAAAAAATGCTTGTTACAGTACATTATAATACAGTAAAAATTTATTTCAGAGTGTTTTAAAAAAATTATACAACTATCTCATAGGACAGAACTGATATATATTTTTTAAATAAAAACATGGAGGATATTGCTGCGTCTGCAGCTTTAAGGTACAGTCATTCAGGTTTTTTGAGTAAGGCTATGAGGGACTTGCAATGTATTTCAATGTCCAGCATTTGGCCGTGAGTATAATGATTAGATTTTTCAGTAGCAATCAATATCCCTGAAAGCTCCATCTCAATCTGCTATTCTACGCAGAATATGAGTACGGGGGGGGGAGGGGGGGACCACCTTATGTGGGTTACAAACGACCTTATAGTGCTCTACCATTTCAGGGATGTCTTGTGGAAAAGCTACAAAGTATCTGGCACTACCAAGGATCTCAATCACTACAGATGCCGGTGGAATATGTGCACAAGGCAAACAAGGCACACAAAACCACAATATTATTCTGACAATCTCCTCCAGAATACATCAAACCCAGCTAATTTCTGGAAGGTTATCAACAATATATTCCAGCCTTCTAGCCATCAACACCCATGTAATATCATTAAGGATGAAATTACTCTGACAAATCCCACTGACATTGCAAATGCATTCAATGATTACTTTGTGGGGTGTGCTACTAACTTATTAGCAAGACGTAACCCAAACCACAAACATGAACCTCACTCAGAGTACCCTATAGCCCCACCCTCTCCCAACACTGCTCACAATTTTCAATTTGTCCCAGTATCTAAAGAGGAGATTACACAAGCGCGCCTCAAACTAAAACTAAGCAGCCAATGTGGACCTGATTTACTGCAATCTAAGTTCCCCAGCCATTGCCATACCAATTGCCATATTCCTAAAACCTGGAAAACTGCCAGAGTTGTCCCAATCTTCAAAAGTGGGGACAAAAATAGTCTCAAACTACAGGCCAATCTCTCTTCTCCCAATACTACCCAAAGTCATGGAAAAATATGTTCACTCCCAATTAAGCGATTACTATACCAAGACAAATTTCCCTAGCCAATTCCAATCTGGCTTAACCCCAAACACTCCACGGTAACTACCCTGCTAAAAGTTTGCAATGAAATCCAGTGTGGAATGGAACGGGGACAACTCACTGGTGCAATATTCCTAGATTTTGCAAAGGCATTTGATACTGTTGACGTCAACACTATAAGTCCTGAAAGGAATAGGCAGTGTTGGGGTTAAACTCCTGCGCAGGGCCTAGCCTGCAGTTGCAGCCTGGATAGCTACAATGTTGTCATATCCAGGGGTTGGCCTACCGGCAGTTTGGAGTGTCATATCTGGGAATGGTACTTATTGGGTCCCATGCAGATGGTGTGATGCCTGTCAGTACCTGGACCTGCCCTGTTATGGGGCACGGTTACAACCCCCTCCCCCGGGTATAAAAGCTGGCACTCCACCAAATTGTGTGCGTGTCTTCCCCCCCTCAGTGGAGTGGGAGTGATTCCCTTTTCCCCATCAGGGTGTGAGGGAGCTAAGGAGGGGCTCTTGGGGCCTCAAACCCTTGGGGTCTGCTCCAGGGAAAGTGGAAGACGAATAAAGACCATTTGTACCATCAAGAATCTCGGTGTCTTGCTGGAGAGAGTATGTGCCTCTGGGGAACAATCCTGCCCCTTCCAGGACCCTCATGGGATGGAGGCGCTGCACGATAAGAAGGAATCTCTGTCCTGTCGCTGTTCCCATATTCCATTAGCGGAGCCCTCAGACCTCTTGGACTACAGGTGAGACAAACAGCACCAGAGCACACCCTGTAGATACCAGATCTTCCATAGGTTGGGGGGAGAGTGGGAGGGAGAAGGTGCTACAACATCTTATCTTGCTTAAAAAACTCCAGTGCTCTGGAATAGGGAAGCATGCTTTAAACTGGGCTCATTCCTACCTATCAGGTAGATCCCAACATGTGTCTCTCTCCGTCTCTAACTCCAACCCCTTGGATATCACCTGTTGTGTCCCGCTAGACTCTGTTCTGGGGCCCCTACTCTTCTCAGTGTTCATTAATGATCTTCATACAGCTTGTAAGGGAGCTTCAATACACATGTATGCATATGACACAATCTTGTGTGCACACAGCCCTAGCCTCTCCAACCTTGAACACATACTTCAATCTGACTTTTTGAGACTTGAAAATTGGATTTCCCAAAACAAACTGTTTTTAAACACTGACAAGACTGTAACAATGGTATTTGGGACCAAGCCTACATTTTTAAAGCTTCCAATGACTGAGCTCCAGATCAGAACCAACGCTAATACCACTGTAGCACATGTACCCCACCCTCTTGGAGATACTGCTTCAGCAACAGGTGTTTTGTGGTACGGCATACCTGTGAGGGCTCAGGAGAGCTGAGTTGATCTGCGATGGGTTGGAGATCAGGACAGGCTTGTGATATCTTCTGGGTTCCAACTTCAGTGGGTATCCAATAGTCCTGAAGATAGGTCCTACTGTAGCACAGTCACTCATACCCCTGCCCAATTACTGCAGACTCAGGCAGGAATATATAAAACAAGGGCTTTATTCTGCAGTCACTGCATAGATAGAATTACAGCGGTGCAGATGTTGATCAGAGGTTTCCAGGCATCAGGATGGTGCATAAACAGGTAGTATTGAGGCCTAAGTGTCAGTCTTGAAGCCTTTGTGGCAGCAGGTGTTCTCCAGCCCCATAGGGGCACGCTCATCCCTCATGGGAGAGACTCACAGCCCTTCCTCCAGTTTCCAACTCCAGACTGGTCTGCCCCACTCACTTTTAGTACTTCCCCCTGATATCAAGAAGCGGAGGGCATAGTGTATGTATCATCATTGGCTACACACACACACACACACACACACACACACACACACACACACACACACACACACACACACACACACACACACACACACACACACACACACACACACACACACACACACACACACCATGTCACCTCCTCTCCTGTCAATCAGAGGATAGCAGAAGGGGGATCAATAGCCCTAGATCATCCTGTCACAGCCTGCAATACCTATCAGGGCTTGGGTGACAAGAGGCAGAAAAGCAACAGGACTAGCCATGTTACACCACCTAACTCCTATTACTAGTTTTAAATACTTGGGCATATGGCTTGACTCCCATTTAACATTTGGGATGCACATTGATACCCTGACATCCAAAACCTATACCAAACTAGATGTACTTTATACAGTAGGAACAAATCCTCCCTAAGTCTGCTGGTCAGAAAGTGTATCGCACAGCAGATGCTAATGCCAATTATCGACTATGGGGACATACTGTAGTATACAGCTCGGCACCCCAAACCCACTTTACCAAACTTGATACCCTCTATAATTCACTATTTCATTTTGTTCAACCAATGCAACTACAGCACACATTACAGCGAGATGCTCAAAGAACTAGATTGGTCATCACATGAGTCTAGGCGCAAAGTTCACCTTTCCTGTCTTGCCTTCAAATACTTTCTGGGCAGACTACCCGTCCACCTGAACAAGCTCCTCACCCCTACCACATGCAGCACTTATCACCTGAGATCTGACTCCAAAAGACTGCTCATGGTCCCAAGGTTCAGCAAAGTATCCGGCCGCTCCTCCTTCTCTTACCGTGCACCCCAAAACTGGAACAACCTACCGGAGACTCTCACATCCACCACCAGTTTAAGTTCTTTCAAAACTAAGGCTGTCTCACATTTTAATCTGGTCTGTAACTGTTACATGTGCATGCAATGTCTTGTATATAATGTATACTCTGTTCAATTATGTAACTATGTATTGTAACCATTTGTCATCATAACTCTGTGCCCAGGACATACTTGAAAACGAGAGGTAACTCTCAATGTATTACTTTCTGGAAAACATTTTAGAAATAAATACATTCTCAATTCTACTCTCCCCCCCCCCCCCTTTTACTGTTTGAATCATGCTGCTTATATTTTGCATCTCAGCCACAAGAGGGCGACATTGATGGTTATTTATTCAACTGTGATAGTGCAGAGCAGGGGCCTCGACTTTCCATTGACTTCAATTAAGGGTGCTAGTAGCTGTATTGGTGCTAGAGAGAGTAAGATATTTTGTAGGCTGTCATACCCTTTAATAGACCAACATATCAATTGTATAAGGTTATCTTGTGCATAAGCTTTCGAGTTTTGTGATGAAGAGGCCTCAGCAGTCCCATCATTAATCATTAACTTCAATGGGAGTTTCCGTGTGACAGTGCCCCGAGCAGCACTATTGTAGGTGAATAACCCCCATTGACTTACACTATATACTTGCACATACAGTACTCATAGCTACTGGAAAACAAAAGAAACAAAAGCGCAAACGCACATAGTGAAGTAGTAAAATTAAATGAATATATATTTAAATAGGTAATATATCTGCGTACATCAGATTATTAAATAGACAGCATTTTATGTACATTGACATGTGTTACCAAGCATCACAGCGTAACTACTGGATCGAGGGACATCCACCTCACTGCCAGAAGTTCTTGCTCCACTCCTGGACGGACCGTCTCGGCACTTCAGGACGCAGCTTCTGCTTGGGGCTGTAGTTTTGAAGTTAAAGCCTCGCTGGTTAACTGGCTCTCCAAATCACCTCTCCGTCCGGCTGCTTGCCAGTATAGGCGCTGACGGAAGTCAGAGGGGTTACAGCCTCCGTTCTGCTGTTAGTCCATGTGTCCCGTGTGAGCTTTGCGACGGCCGCAAAGTGCGGATGGCCGTGAGTGATGATTTACGGCACTTAAAGGTATACACAAAATGATCGAGGTATGCCACAGAAATAGGTACAAGTAATGGGTAAAAAATCACCATGTCATGGAACAGGAATACCCCTGTCCGCACTTCTGTTTCACCCCCCCCTTTCCTCGCAGCCCTGCTTGCCAGCTTATTAGTGCCAGCTGTATGTGTTTGGCTCTGTACACAAACACAGTGCTTGTGTGATAATACAGTGCCCTTTCCCCTCTCCCAGCAGCTTGCTGTATTAAAGATGCAACATTATTGCTACATGTTGTAGCTCCCCCAGACACTCCTGTGAGTTGCCATAGCAGCCCCAGATTTTCTCTCAAATGGGCTAGTCTGCTTTCTCCCCCTCTGCTCTGCCCACAGATGGTTTGTCCCCAGACTATCTTACTACCCAGCATACATTGCCATTTCCTTTCCACCACACCACTGGACGAGTGAGTACCTTGCTGTAACCCCTGTAATGGTGCTGCAGGATTATCTTTTCACCTCCCTTTACTACTAAGCACACACAGAGATATTTAGACCTACACCTCTACACAAGAAACTGTTTTTTCCCTGCTTTCTCCAAAATAAAGTAAGAAAAGAAACAGACCTTGTCGTGCTTGGAAAAGAGGGCCGAGTTGACACTATCTGAGCTAAGTCAACCTATACATGACCCTCTGGCTTCCAGAATAGTGAAAAGATATCGTGTGCCTTACAGACACTTACAGGAGCTGCTACTCCAGACTCCATGATAAACAGAGCAGTCTCTGCAGACAAAGGAAGCACCAAGTAGCTCAAACTGCACACAGCCTGCAGCCTTAACAGACAAGCAGCAGCCTACACTGAACAGCAGCTTTGCAACAAACAGTGCTTCTCACACAAAACCTAACTGCCTTTTCTCTGTCTGAGTTCACCCTCTGCACAGCCCCATAGTGAGGAGCCACCAACTCACCTACCCCTGCGCACGTCCCCACGGCCAGCGCCACCAAGGGCCACGCCACCGGACACCCGCCAGGACACGGGTCAGAGCCACCGGACACCTGTGAGTACAGCTACCCCTACGCTGCACGCTACAGGACACAGCTCGGCATCATCTGAGACAGACGCCCATCGCTGACAAGGTAAAAGACCGCACACCACACGCACTGGCAAAAGGCCTACACACACCTACAGCATGGCAGAACTCAGAGCCTCACCAGACATCACGCAGGAAAGCGATCACTAAGACACAGAGAACGCCGCGCAACCGCAACCGGCGCAGGCAGGCGCAAGGCCCAAACGGACAGTCACACTGACACAAAAGGCCCGCGAAAAATATGAGACTGACATTGAAGCGCACCGTGCTAAATTAGAGTTGGCCTGGGAAACAACCACACTTGGGATAAGCAATGCCGCCGGCGCTGGTAACTATATACAACAGCTTGAGCAGGCAATAACTCAATTGAAGATAGATCACTCGCGCTATCAAGCACTATCACAGGCATATTTCACCTATCTAACAAGAACTAACATGGAAGATAGCCTCCGAGAACGCGACCTACAAAAGGCGATCGACCTAGAACGTGATGGCATCGTGCAGGCCGCCATCACGGATGCCCAAAGCGAAAGAAAAGGGCTCCTCCTGGAGACCGCGTCGCAGCGCTCCAGCACATCAAGGTCTGCAAAATCAGCGCAATCCAACATGTCCAGCGCAAGCGCTACCAACGCGCGAGCCACTGCAGAGGCCGCACGTGCCAGGGCCGAATATGGTCAGAGAGAGGCAGCCGTAAGGATAGAAAGAGCGCGCATAGAAGAGGAGGAGCAGAATGCTGCCAATGCCGCTGCTACCGCCGCCGCTGCCAATGCCGCCGCGCGAAAAAAGGCCGAATTGGACGCGGATCTAGAAGCTCTAAGCAAAGAGAAGGACGCCGCTGCCGCCATAGCCCAAGCCGAAGTCTTAGAAGCAGCTGCGAGACAGGACGGCGGGGAGCAACCGTACAGACGGATAGCCTCAGAGGATCCAGCCCAACGCACTGAAGACTACGTAAGGAGCCTCTTCAGTGTAAACACCAGCGCACCATCTCAACACGGATGGAGCGACTCCACAGACACCAAAGACTTGCTAATCCCACGAGGAGAAGACGCTGTTCCTTCAATGGTACATGCTGCCTGGGATAGCCACAGCCGCAACAGTGATCCACACGCCAGCGCGCACACGGATGCACTACAACAGGCTCGCCATCCAGGTACACCCACACGGGAAAACACAGCCCCTCGCACCGACCAGCAGTCATCACGCGTCCACGCCAAGGAAGAGGCGACCGCACAGACCGTCCCAGCAACCACCTCAGAACGGGACAAACACGCCGATGCCTCAGGTCTGACAGACATAGCCAAGTACATGATCCGGCGTGACCTGGTGCACGCAGGACTCATCTGCTTCGACGACCGCCCTGAGAACTACCGGACGTGGAAGTTCACGTTCAAAGACGCAACCAACAGCTTGGACTTCTCAGCAAGAGAAGAGCTCAACCTGCTATCCAAGTTCCTGGGGAACGAATCCAGAGAACACGTGAATCGACTGCGGGCGGCAAACGTGCATCAACCCCAAGTAGGTCTTGACCTAGTGTGGGAAAGGCTAGAAGAGTCCTACGGCAGCCCCGAAGCAGTCGAGGATTCGCTCTTCAAAAGAGTCAACAGCTTCCCCAAGATCACAACTAAGGACTACTCGAAGTTACGAGAGCTTGGAGACCTGCTGCAAGAACTGGAGTTCGCAAGGAAAGACCATTCCTTAATAGGTCTCAACGTCCTAGACTCAGCTCGTGGAGTGAGACCCATCCTGGAGAAGCTACCCTTCAACCTCCAAGAAAAATGGATCTCACAAGGCTCCAAATACAAAAGGGAGAAGCAAGTCGTCTACCCCCCATTCTCAGTTTTCTTGAGCTTCATTCGCGAAGCAGCAAGGACGAGGAACGACCCCAGCTTCTTCTTAGGTGCGCAAACCACATACAGTGCAAGCAGTCTGAGGAACGATAGACCAGCGACGAGATATGGTAACACCCAAACACCCATCTCAGTCCGCAGGACGGACGTGCCTCCCACGACCCAAACTACTCCCGATCAGTCGGTCGCCGGAGACAAGGAACCAAGGGCCCCAAACAGGGAATGTCCCATACACAAAAAGCCACACCCACTCAACAAGTGCTTTGGGTTCAGGATGAAGTCCCTAGAGGAACGCAAGAGGTTACTTGGAGAATTCAGAGTTTGCTTCAGGTGCTGCATTTCCACGACTCACCTAGCCAGGGACTGTAAAGAAGAGATCAAATGCACAGTGTGCGAAAGTGACAAGCACGGGACAGCGTTACACCCAGACGTGCTGACACTCCACCAACTCAAGAACCCATCCTCCGTAGCGGAGCATGGCGGGGAGAAAGAAGAAGGAGAGTCAACATCCGTCACATCTCAGCGCACTGAGGTTTGCGGAAAAGAAGGAGACAAAATGTCCTGCTCCAAAATATGCCTCGTCGCAGTGCACCCCCAGGGACAACCTGAGAAGGCTATTCGGATGTACGCAATCCTCGACGACCAGAGCAACTGATCGCTGGTCAGGTCAGAGTTCTTCGACATGTTTAACATACAAGACGGTGATTCTCCTTACACTCTCAAAACGTGCGCAGGGCGAATGGAGACCACAGGGAGAAGAGTAAATGGCTACACCATATGCTCAATAGACGGCAAAGTGAACATGCCCCTTCCCACACTCATCGAGTGCAACCACATGGCCACAAACAGGGACGAGATTCCCACACCAGACGTGGCACTCCATTACCCCCACCTCAAAGGAATAGCCAACCACATCTGGCCGGTAGAACAAGGCGCCAAGATCTTGCTGCTGCTCGGTAGGGACATCATGAGGGTACATAAAGTCCGTAAACAGCATAACGGACCCCACAACGCGCCATACGCCCAAAGACTTGACCTAGGATGGGTGATAGTGGGCAACGCGTGCACCAACAAAGAGCACGGGCAAGACTACGTTGATGCCCGCAGAACGGTGGTGACAGAATGTGGACACACATCTCTCTCTGAACCATGTCTTGGCCATCTCCAAGTGACCGAAGGGCCAAGTGAAGAGAAAAGACAAGGTCATACCCCTGAGATCAACAAAGACGTCCTCACGTCGAGGGGATGCGACAATGGCCTAGGATGCTCAGCAGTCCAGACAGCTAAGGATGACGAGTCGATTCCACCGAAGGAAGAAAGTAACCTCCCAAAGGTGACCGACAAAGGGATCGTCCAAAAGACAATAAACGATCAAACAGTCCTCTCGCGAGCAATGGCACGACTAAGATATGCAGTTGTTCCTCGCCACAGAGTATCAAGTGACAAAGCACCCAGCTGCCACGGCTGGCACAGCCGCAAAAGATTGCGCCCTACAGGTGAAGTTCCAGTGTCAAAAAGACTGTCCTCTCACACGTCTAAAAAGAGACAGCCACAGAGACATTTCATAAAGAGACTGTTCTTCGTTACGTCCAGGGAGAAAATAACCTCCCGATGGCAGTTAACAAAGAAACACAAAAGCGTTTCACCAAACTACGCGAAGATGTTCTCGTGCAAGAGAAATGTACAGATGAACTACGGTGCACAGCGTTCCAGACAACAAGGAACGATGACAAGCAAACACCATCAAGGGAAGATAGAGGATTCCCGAAGTTAACAGTCAAGGAGCTCTCTAAAGACGGACTAAGCAGTTGGGTGACTCCGCTACCATTCCGTTCACCAAGAAGGCGCTTCCCAAACAATGGAGAACATGCCATCTCTAGGTTCACTTCGCACCTCTGCGACCTAAAAAGGGAACCAGAGACCAAAACCAACTTTGTGGCCTTCATCCAAAAGATATTCCTTACCGGCCACGCAAAGCCAGCACCTCTAATGAAGAAAGGTGAAGAATGCCGGTACCTCCAATCACCTGGGGCCTACCAACCTCAGGAACCCGATCAAATCCGGGTAATGTTCAACCCCAGCACTCAGCTTCAGGGAGTCTCTCTGAGAGACGCCCTCTTTACTGGACTAGATTCGACAACCAGTCTTCCAGAAGTGTTGTTCCGCTTCCACAAGGAACCAAAAGCCATCTCCTTCTGCCGAACGCCAGGTGATAGGGCGACACCTACCACGACTGGCACACTTACAAGGGGATGTACTCTGTGGATAAAACTACAGAGACAAAAGGACTGTTTTCTCACAAGGCTAAAAGGAAACAGTGCCAGAGACCCTTACAAAAGACATTGTGGTGCATCAAGCTAACCAAGAGCTGTGCACCCACCTGGCTTCCCTTACTGGAAGGTTGGCCAAAGGACTTTGACGCCAGTGGTACCGGCCGGTATCACCTTGCTATGGGAATATGGACCTTTGCATTGTTATGTTATGTTTGCATTGCACATATGTTCCACATAGCCTGTCATATAGTGGTATCTACAGATACCAGACGGGGAGTGTCATGGAACAGGAATACCCCTGTCCGCACTTCTGTTTCACCCCCCCCCCCCCCCTTTCCTCGCAGCCCTGCTTGCCAGATTATTAGTGCCAGCTGTATGTGTTTGGCTCTGTACACAAACACAGTGCTTGTGTGATAATACAGTGCCCTTTCCCCTCTCCCAGCAGCTTGCTGTATTAAAGATGCAACATTATTGCTACATGTTGTAGCTCCCCCAGACACTCCTGTGAGTTGCCATAGCAGCCCCAGCTTTTCTCTCAAATGGGCTTGTCTGCTTTCTCCCCCTCTGCTCTGCCCACAGATGGTCTGTCCCCAGACTATCTTACTACCCAGCATACATTTCCATTTCCTTTCCACCACACCACTGGACAAGTGAGTACCTTGCTGTAACCCCTGTAATGGTGCTGCAGGATTATCTTTTCACCTCCCTTTACTACTAAGCACACACAGAGATATTTAGACCTACACCTCTACACAAGAAACTGTTTTTTCCCTGCTTTCTCCAAAATAAAGTAAGAAAAGAAACAGACCTTGTCGTGCTTGGAAAAGAGGGCAGAGTTGACACTATCTGAGCTAAGTCATCCTACACGTGACCCTCTGGCTTCCAGAATACACCAATTGGGCTTATTAAAAACTAACAATCTATCCAATTTTACTACTTCACTATGTGCGGTTGCGCTTTTGTTTCTTTTGTTTTCCAGTTGCTCTAGGGGTAATCTTATCCCTATACATACAGCTCCAGATGCCAGTTCCTAACACAGAGGTTGTTTATTTAACTTAACACATAGGTGATTAAGGGGTTAAAACAGTAGAGGTCTTTTGTTGCGCACTTGTATCTCGTCTTTTCCACAGAACTCATAGCTACACTGCAGTAAGGGCTTAAAGCGGCAGTCCAAGCTACATGTGTTTTAATTTTTATTATTGGTTTGAGGCAGGGGGTCTCCGGAGCTGAACCGCATTGATTTCAGCACCGGGGACACCCTGCTTCCCGCGATGCAGCCCGCAGTAGTGGGCGCCGGTATCTGTGTGCAGTTTAAATGTCCTGGTCGAGCGGGCTGACAGGAAGTCGCAAGGGATGATGTCACGGCTTCCTATTGTGACGCGGGACATTTAAGCCGTCGTTTCGACATTCACAACTGGCCCAGCTGGAGCTGCTACTGGCACTGCCCTACAGAGGTACATATCTCGGGAAGCAGAGGGTCCCCGGAGCTGAAGTCAAGGCAGTACAGCTCCGGAGACCCCCTGCTTCAAACATTACAAAATGTAAATAAAAACACGAAGCTTGGACTGCTGCATTAAGGGCCATATTAACTATGCAGCTTTTTGCAAAGGGACGTTTCTTGTGGCATTACACTACTTAGTAAATACCGCCCTAAATATCTTGAAAATTGAAAGTTTTTCTTTTTTAATTCTTTAAAAGATGAGTATGTTTACCTGTTCAGCTTGGGCTCTCAGTGCTGACATAATCAGGCTGCCATCCCTCTCTCTGACCCCTTCCCATTTCACAGACAACATGTCACTTCTTGCACTCCAATATTTGCATTTCTCGACTCCTAAATAACCTTCATCTGCCTTTTGCAGCATTTCTTTCCGAAGGCTCCTCAGTATTACAACCTCACCGCTCCCGAAGATGATTCCCTCTCTCACTGGAAGCCCATGTCTGCAGTATTCTCTTACACTTGTAGAGCGATTTTTCATCAAGTCACGCGTTCATTATCCCATCTGCAAGATCCTTAGTGATTCATCCTCCGGGGTTTCTTGTTGGATTCCTTGCAGTTGGTGTATGCATTAGCTACATGGATTGACCTTACAATTAGATTAACATAAGCGTGCATCTCTGTTTCGGAGGGGTTCTCGTTGTGTATTGCTGGGGCCAGTGCTTTGGAAAGTGCACCCGCTGTAAACATGAGTCTACCTGGCATATAGATTGCAACTAGAGCATACTATGTTACCATCATTGTTTTAATCCTTAGAGCAGGGGTGCGCAAATTTTTTCTCATGCACCCCCCTGCCTCTTGTCCTTGGGGCTCGCCGTCCCCCCCTTCGCTCAGTGCGGCGTCAAATGACGTGTGGGGTTATGTGACGTCACGTGACCTGCGGCGTCATTTGACACCGCGTTGCTATGGCAATGTGTGTGTGACATCACGCTGCATGACCCCGCGTTGCAATGGAGACGCTTCCAGGCACCGGCTGAAGCAAGGTAAGTATAGGTTCCAGAGGCCTCACGCAATCCCCAGCATTTAATTTTCATGCCTTGGAGAAGAGCACAGAGCCTCTGCAACCGCCTGCGCCCCCCCAGAAAAATCTCCCAGGGTGGGCACGCCCCCCAGTTTGCACACCCCTGCCTTACAGTGCAGTCATTTATGGTTTTACCGAATAAGGCTATCAGGGGCTTGTAATCTGTTTCAATTTCCACCTTCTGGCCATGAATCTATTGAATAAATTCAACAACATTCATAAAAGCTCCGCCTTAATCTGTGCATACCTGGTTTCCGTATGTAACCCTCAGACCCCCCCCCCCCCCGGTCGCAGATCGGACCCCCTAGGGTATACTAAGGTCTGGCTACATGTGTCTAGGTGGTGCATATCTGTGAGGAACAGGAGGGCCTGAGTCTCCCGCGATGGTATGGGGGACAACAGGGACAGGTTTCTATGGTACATGCCTTCATCTGGTTCTAGTGGTGCAACGCCTCCATCTCTGGCAAGCCCTATCAGGGTAGGGTTAAATCCTTCCAGAGAACCTCACGCTGGGGCGAGAGATTTCAGTCTCACACAGTCTCTTATAAAACAGCAGCAGCTTCTTTATTGCTCACAGCACCCAGCAGAGTAGCAACAGCAACAACATCAGCATAGGGTACAGCAGGTCTTCTCTCTCTCTCCAGACTGCCCCCCTTCAGGATGGTCTGTGGGATCTCACTGTTCCCTGCCACCACCCCAAGTCGCGGGCACTCAGGGTCGGGCTAGTTCTTCCCTCACCCCCTAAGCAGGGTGAGGGCCACTGGTCCACCGCAGCTCTATCAGCTCTACTCAGGGCCTGCCTGAGCTCCTCCAAATGTAATACATAACTCCACTCTCCAACTCATTACTCATAACTGACACTCTCCTTTCTAAATTGACTGTGCACTGCCCTTTATGACTTTGGCAGGCCCCTCCCCTATGTCTCTTGCCTTAGACACAGAGTCAGGGGGCCTACCTCCACCAATCAGGGCAGGGCTTGAAGTGGGGGAAACCCATGATAACTACTGGCAGCCTGCCCTTAGTAAGACTTACACCAGTAGGAGGATAGACATATAGCCCAATTTCTTACCAGGGCTACACGTATATATATTAATAACCGGGCATAAATCCCGACTGCAAACAATCATTGTGCTTTTGAAGAATTACTGCACCCAGTCCGAATTGTGATGCATCTGCTTACATTTAAATGCGCCTTTCTGGTGCATAAAACTTAAACACTGACTCCTGCACCAATTGTTGTTTAATTCACTTTTAGTTTACAGAAGTGTTCTCAGTTGTGTTGTCTTTGTTTATAGATTAGGAATAACCTTTCCAATGAAGTTCACCACGCCTGGAAACCACTGAACATCCTTTTTTGACTGCAGACGAGGCATCATTTCAATGGCTGACATTTTTATTTTGTTAGGTTTTTCTAACTTTATGGGAATCAATGTCACTGAGAAACTTTCATTCTTTACCCACAAAATGTATGTCTCCTTATTTAATTTCAGGTTTGCTTGAATACCTTTTCAAAACCTATAATAATGATCTTCTTTAGTTGAATTTGAAATAATAATCCATGGAAGTGTTGATACCCTCAATATGTTCATAATTCATATGTATAGTTCTGTGAAATACCACTGGTGTTGGAGCTATGCCTAAAGGTATTAAATGTAAATAGTTGTGAACTTTGCTCTGTTAATTTCAGCTGCCAAAATTCATTAAAAGCATCTAAATTACTCAAAAATATTGTATTTGAAAACTGCACCATAATCTCTTCTCTGGCTGGTCATTTTCAGTGTTCCTTTTTATGTCTTAATTAAGATCTCTAGAATTTAGGCATACTGTATGCATAATTGACTATTGTTCCCCCCCCCCCCTCCCCCCTGTTACTACTAGAGAGCTCACCCAGTCTTTTGGATCCTCAATCTCGTGCATCACTTGTAATGCTTCCATTCTTGATAACTCTGTTTTAAGTTTATCACATGGAGCAAAAGACACTTTTCAAAAGTAAAGTATGACGTGAAGGACTTGCCTATTTATCTGAATTGTAAGCTCACCTGGCAAGCATCCAACCCCTGGGAATAAGTCCTAGAATAATAAAAAAACAAAAACGCTTCAGTGCAATCTGGTAATGAGAGTGCTCACTTCACGTAATGTTCTCACAGTTAGCAAGACCTAAAATTGGTGTAACATTCTTAGGTGCCATAATAAATGGAAACTCATATGTGGGGTTTTTATTATTACATCTTCTCTTTGCTGGTATACCTGTTCCAGAATAACCTGTTCCTTTTATTTTTGCTGGTCTTAGTTCGAACTTTGATGTCAGTGTCTTATATTCTTTTTCAAGCAGAACATTAACCTGAGCTCTAGTATTTGTAATTATTTATTTATAAAATGCTTTACCAGGAAGTAATGCATTGAGAGTTACCTCTCGTTTTCAAGTATGTCCTGGGTACAGAGTTATGTTGACAATACATGGTCGTGTTCACGGAAAAGAGGTTAAAAGTTATGTTTACATACATTACATGGACAGTTAAAGACAAGTTATGTTATGGGCGTATGTAACAGTTACAGACAAGATTAGAATGTGTGACAGCTGAAGTCTTGAAAGAACTTAGACTGATGGCAGCTTTGAGAGTCTCTGTTAGGTTGTACCAGATGTGAGGTGCACGGTAACAAAAGAGAAGCAACCAGATTCTTTGTTGAACCTTAGGACTGTGAATAGTCTTTAAGAGTCAGATCTACAGTGATAAGTGCTGCATGTGGTATGGCGTGAGGAGCTTGTTCAGAAAGTATTTGAAGACAGGAAAAATGTACCTTGCATCTGGACTCGAGGGATAGCCAATCTAGTTCTTGGAGCATTTCACAGTGGGGTGTTGTAATTACATTGTAGTAGAAAGTGGCATATGGATTTCTAGAGGCTGTCTAGTTTGCTAAGGTGAGTTTGGGGTGATGTACCATATACTATGTTCCTATAGTCTATAATTGGTATTAGCATCTGCTGTGTGATGCGCTTTCTGACCAGCGGGCTTAGGGAGGGTACCCAGTTTGGCATAGGTGTTGGATGTCAGAATATCAATATGCAACCCAAATGTTAAATGGGAGTCAGACCATATGCCCAGATATTTAAAAGTAGTGACAGGGGCTAGGATGGTGTTAGAGTTAGTTCTGATCTGTAGCTCTGTCATTGTCATTGGTAAATTCAGTATTTAAGTCTTGAAAAATTAGATTGACATACGTGTCCAAGGTCAGTGAGGCTAGGGCTGTGTGTATATAAGATTGTGTCATCTGCATACATGTGTATTGAAGCTGCCTTACAAGCTGTAGGTGTGACCTATGGGCAGAGAAACACACGCAGGAGCCGAAGGAGAATACACATAGTGGACCAGAAGCAAGGTCCCACTCCCTCTATTTTATACATACGTGGGTGGAGACTGGTTCCCGGGATGAGCATAGATGTACAGTAAGAGGAATGGAGCATAGATAGGTCCGAGGAATGGGATTTGAATATTGCTACGGGAACATAGGGAGGGACCAGTAGCAAGGAGGGTTAAAGCAATGGGAATGATCCAGCAGAGAGGAAAGGTTCAGTAGCAGAAAAATGTTCATACTATGAGTAGGTGTCCAGGTAACAACCAAGAGTACAGGTAAAAAGCAAGAGTCCAGGAAAGGAATGAGTGTCAGGCAAAGCAAGAGCATCCAACAAGACAAGCAGGATAACCTAGTTGCACAGGCCAGGATGAGAAGTAACTTTCTGTAGGGCATAACTAGGATGTAACCCTGGAAAACAGAGAGGGACAATGAGGTCCTAACCCTGAGAAACATCAGCTGGAGTAATTGGTTTTCTCCGCCTTGGGCGCAGTTGAGACATGAACATAGGTAGATAATTTATGAAGACAGTAGGGGCCCCAAAACAGAGACTTACGAGTTGGTCCAGCTTAATGGTGGTGCCATTGGTGCGACTGCACATGACTCCACGCTTACAGAGGCCCCATGCTCTTCCTTGCCCCAACTTCCGTAATAACAGCTTAATGTTGTGGTGGTTAAATGATCCCCCACCATAACATTTAAACAATGATTGCCGGGTTCAGGAAAGAGCACAGGGCCTCTGTAAGTGCCGGCATCTTCTCCTGCTATCGTGATGCCACATCGCCATGCCAACGCAACGTAACATGATGCGAGGGCAGGCAAGAGGCCCTTGCGTATCATGCAAAGTCATCACGTGATGTTGCATCATCAAGGCGATGTATTGCAGCAGGAGGAAATGCCAGCTCCAGAGCAGGTAGTTGGCTCCACCAAACTCCCTCTGCACCGAGCCCTGCGAACCCATCAGGTGACATTGAAGGGGTTGGAGTTATAGCCCAAGATAGACACATATTGGCATCTACCGGATTGGAAGGAGTGGAACCAGTTTAAAGCGTGTTCACCTATTCCAGAGCACCGAAGCTTGTTTCACAAGATAAAATGGTCAACAGTATCAAAAGCCTTTTCAAAATCTAGGAATATTGCACAAGTGAGTTGTCCCTGTCCATTCCACACAGGAACTCATTACAAACTTTTAAGAGGGTAGTTACCATGGAGTGGTTAGGGCAAAAGATGGATTGGAGTTGGTAAATGAGATTTGTCTTGTTATTGTAATTATTTAATTGGGATTAAACACATTTCTCCATGACTTTGGATGGTATTGGAAGAAGACAGCTTGACCTGTTGTTGGAGACAATGTTTTTGTCCCCACTTTTGAAAACTGGGACAACTCTGACAGTTTTCCAGGTCTGTGGGATATGGCCTTGTAAGAGATGTGTGCAGATGTATGCAAAATGGAGACCGTTTTTAGGGTGAAATTAATATAAGGCTTTATTGCCTGCTCCTTTAAATAACACAATATGTTTCTATACATAAAACAACAAACACCTATCCCTGTGTAAGTGCTAAGTCACTTCCCAGTCCCTATCTGTAAGACTGGGGGCAGAAGCCCCTTACCAGTATACCACCCCCAAAGTCTCAGCCATACCTTAAAGCAGGTGGCCCTTCAGGTCAGTGGTGTCGAGGTGTCTTGGTGTGTTGGAGGGTCCAGCCTATGGTAGGTTCCTGGGTCCTGTGTCCAGGAAAAGAGGTCTGGTCCCCATCTGTTTTGCTTTCAATGCCCAGTCCTTCGGTGCACTCAAGACCTCTTTCCTCTTGTCGTATGTACTGAAGAAAATCTCTTTCCTGTGTCTCACTTGACACTCTTTCACATAGCTCTCATTAGGCAGGTGGAGTCTGGTCAATTGCCTGGCTGCACTTAATCTAACCACCATGCTGGATTTAGAGGCAGTTTTCCCGTTACAGGCCTGAAGACAAAATAGAGTTGATTAGGGAGGCAAGTGTACGGCAATGACTGGGGCACTAAGTCATAGGAACTTTTATTTCAGTGGGTCATACTGTACCTGACCGATTAGCTGTTTCGTTTTAATATTAGGAGCGCCTGTAAAATGTCCTCTTCAGATACTGGGACAAATTGAAAATTGTAAGTACTGTGGAGGGGTGGGGGGAGGCTTTAGGGGTTTTCACAGATTGAGCTTCTTGTTTGTAGTTAGGGCTGTGCTTTGATAGTAGGAAAGTAGCACACCCCACTAAGTATTAATTGAATGCGTTTGCAATGTCAGTGTGATTTGTCAGGGTAGTATCATCCTTTCTGATATTCGATGGTTTTGGTGGCTAGAAGGCTGACATATATGGTTGTATGACCTTCCAGAAGTTTGCTGGATTTTATGTATTTTGAATATTGGGCTTTTGCTTGTATTGTTTGCCTTGTGCATATTTTCCGCAGGCATCTGTAGTTATTAATATTCTTGGTGGAGCCAGTTACTTTGTATCTTTTCCACATGGCATCCCTAAAAAGGTCAAGCTTGATAAGGTAGGTTGTGACCCATGGAGGGTGGGCCCCTGTACTCTTATTCTGTGTAGTGGACCATGAGTATCACAGAGTTTTAAGAATTCGGTTAATGGAAATAATCAAGCACAGAATATGGGTCAAGTATCAAGTTGATTCTGTACGAAGAGCAGCTCCTACTGTACAATCAGCTAGAAATTGTTGTGGGTTAAAGTTTCTAAATGTTGCAGTAAGTAGAGCTTTAGGGCTTGATTGGGGTGGTCTGATTTCGTTACACAGTACACTGTTGCATGGTTACTGAAAATGTCAGGTAGGATACCAGAGGATTGGATTTTGTTGGGACAAGAAGATAAGATCCAATATAGCAAGGAATGGTTGAAGATTTTAGGTTTGTCCGCGTGGGTTGGGAAATTAGTTGGGTTACATTAAATTACTTCAATTGCGTCCAGATTGTGTTGTTTTTAGGGTCAATCCAATAGAGGTTGAAATCACCAAGAATTAACAGCTCTCTCTTCACATTCAGAGACGAAATTGTGCCAAGAAAATGAGTCGTAACAGTCAGGGATTGTAGTGTCACTGTGCACTTTCAAGGGAATGAGTGTTTAATTAAGTGTCATTGGCAGTATCCAGTATCTCAGCTGCACTCTTTTCCAGCACATCTACATTACATTCCGAGACAGATCGTGTCTAACTGCATGCAATTGACTTTTCTGCATCTGCATCTGCGATTTATAGTACTTTGCAAACTCAATATTTTTTGCCACATTTATGACAGAGCTTCCCAAACGGTAAACATTGTTTGCGGCCATGCTGCCACCCGCACTTAATATTTTTCCCAAAACTGGAACAACCTACCAGAGACTTTTACATCCACCACCAGTTTAAGTTCTTTCAAATCTAAGGCTGTCACACATTTTAATCTGGTCTGTAACTGTTTCATACGCCCATAATATATATTATCTTTAACTGTGCATGGCAGTGCTTGGCCACATTGGATGGGTGAACCATGTTAAAAATGGTTTTGAAGCAAAAGGTGACAGTGTGTGTCCATTTGCATGTCATTTCCCAGAATCCCTTGCTGCAGTGGAAGTGCTGTGTGCTGGGTGATAATGGTGAAAGGCGGGGTTGCAGACCTGTCTAAGACATGCAAATGAGCATACAGTAATCTTTCCATTTGCTATATGCTTTGCTGTTGAGGGTTTTTGTCACTTTTTTTTACCCACCATAACTTAACTACGTATATATATATATATATAAAACCAACTTTTCCATCCAGAAATGATAATAATTGTGTTAATTATTCCTGTAGGTTGGCGTTCAAGTTGCTGTGTGAGTAACATATTCTTGTTTGGCAGCATCTAGTGACATTTGTTATTTTCGCATCCTCGTTGCCCACTCCGAATGTGTGAAGCTGCTGCGAATGTACGTAACCAGTGGTGGGATTCTGCCGGTTCGTGTGAACCTTTTACTAAAATTTCACAAGTTCGCCGAGCCGGTGCTTAATTCTCTTACCTTTATTCACCTGTCCGGGCGGTGGGCGGTGTCTGACAACATCTCCCTGCATCTATTTCCCTGCAAATCCTCTCAATATGGCCACACGGCGTCAAATGGCGCAGCCCTGCCATGCCAATGGGAACGCCACGTGATGTAACCGCATCACGTGATGTCTGTTGCTATGGGACGCGTGGCAACGCGGCACCATGCGACGCCGCACACCCATATTTAGAATGGAAATAGATGCCGGGAGATGCTGTTAGACGCCGCCCGCCTCCCCCCATCCCCCAGGTAAGAACCGGTTGTTACATTTTTTTAATCCCACCACTGTGCGTAACTGTGGCACACATTCTGTGTCATGATCAGAGAACACTGACACAAAACAGAGCAGCTAATGTTTACTTTCCTTGTGCGCAACCTAACACAACGTTTATGCGGCTGTGTTATGCAGCAGGCATACGCTTATAGGTTCCATGTTAATGTAGCCATGCCATTTGTGGCTACTAGTTGCTTCCCTCCTGGCAGTAAGCCCTGGTATAAGCAGGCCTTGCCAGTTGTTGATATGGGGTATTCCCCTCCTTGTTACTGCAATTGAGTGATAGCAGGTGGTGTGACATCAGGCCTGGGCATGACCAATCATGAGACAGACCTGCTGGCCTCCCCCTGGCAGTACTTAAGAGCAGTACCACCCCAAATTCAGGAGTGCCTTTCCGCATTTGAGGAAGGCAGGTCACACATTGGAGAAGCTCAGTATTGAGCCTTCTCCAGTCCTCTTTCCTCTGGGGGAGAGTGAGTGTGGACCATACCTCTGCCCCTGCTTGGGAGATAGGGAAAAGCTAGGATGGCCGAGGCCTGTAGTAACGGTCCAGGGACCATCCTTCAGTGGTAGCTGAAAGAGACTGAATCGAGCAGAAGCCTGCTTGTTACTGTGCTGTACAGAAGAGATAATAAACCGTTCCTGTTGTTATACCTCCTGCCTGGTGCGTGATCTTACTGGGGGGGTAGAGGTAATAGTTCTACCGTGGGAGATCACCTTCAGTTCCCTGGAGTCTATGGCAGATGGAGACGCTGCACTGCTAAAGAGATATGTAGGCTATGAACCAAAGAAGCCCAGTCTTGTGTCCCCACTACCACCAGCGGACGACTCAGCCCTGCTGTTACCAGCAGGTATCATGCATCAAATGACCAGTAATGGCCAAATTTCCCACCGGATGCGGGAAACACTGTTACATTAAAATGGATAAGAAGCAAAAGGTGCCACTTTGTGCTCATTTGTATGTCGTTTCCCAGAATCCTTGGCGGCAGTGGAAGCATTGTATGCTAAGATAATAAGGAAAAGCAGGGTTGCAGACGTGTCTGAGATATTTGAATGTGCTCACAAGTGAAATTTTTATTTGCCGTTTTATGCCGAAATTCTTACAGTTGTTTGATGGAAAAATTAGGTTGTAAATGAGGGATATTATCCCAATATTCAGGGCTCAGCTGTCCTATGAACAACTATAGGTACTCAGGATAGTGGTAGTATGTAACCAAGATATCATAGCATATATGAGTGCTATTGGAGACTCACAAAATGATAAAGACATGAGAGTGTACTAGTGATACTGGAGAACAAACACAGATCTCTATATATACCATAAAGGTCTAATATACAGTCCCAGTAAAACAAGGGTACATTGTCATAATGCAAAGTCAATGGGAGAACTCACTTGTAGACCGCAGCTCAGTCCTTGGTAAATGCGTGCATCACGCCCAGGGTGTATGAAGAAATCGTAGTTCCGTTGGGTCCAATGGCGGAGCACAGCTGTACAAACAATGGGGGCTGCAAACCAGTATTCAACTAATAAAAACGCGTTTCGGGACCTGCGTCCCTTTGTCAAAGAGTCTCTTTGACAAAGGGACGCAGGTCCCGAAACGCGTCAGAGTTACTATGTACTTCGATTGAACACTCAATAAACAATTTTATTAGTTGAATACTGGTTTGCAGCCCCCATTGTTTGTACAGCTGTGCTCCGCCATTGGACCCCACGGGACTACGATTTCTGATGGAAAAATTACATCAATCATCTAGCTTAAACCCTAAATATATAACTGTCATTTATTGATTTTGGTGCAAAGGAGAAACTTGTGACATCTTTTTTTCTGTTTATTTTGTACATTCTTAAAGAAACGCTTTTATATCTCGGCCCTGATTGCAATGACATTGCCTAAGCATTTATTCATCAACCACATACCATCCCCTAATAAAAGCAGAATATAGTTAATATGCTGTAACATTTGCTGTTTATCTATCTGGAATAGACTTGGAGGGCTTTTAACATTTTAATCTCATTTTCAAACGACTCTGATAAAAAGGTACATAAACACATCATAAAACATAAAATGACATCACAGTTGTGAAGGAATATTCCCATAAACCCACAGTGTATTAAACTCTCCGAATACACCCTCATCACTGCTTCATTTGGCATCTGCGCTAATCTCTTGTGTCTCTGATCGCTAAAAATATAGCAGGCAAAAGGATGCCAGTAATCTTTTCATAACATGCAAATTCCCATTTGAGAGGCATCATTCAACGGGGAAAACTGATTCACTGTCAGAAACTGGAATGTAGTCTCAAAACAATGGAAAGATCCCTTTTCATGTAATTAAATGCACACACATTTGTGCAATAACAGGGCTTCGTTTGTGAACTCCATAAATAAGGCTTCTTTCCATTTGGATTTACTCTTTAACAAGTGAAGACCTCATTGTTTTTGACAAATGGGCAATAATATATGATTTAAAATCACGTTTCCCAAATCAACATATTACTTTATGAAATAAATGTCAAAGTCATGTTTTTGCACCGTGTGTACATAATTCTGTTATAAAGGGAAAACATGCAAGCAGCATTTTAAGTTAACATTAGAGTTTAAAAGTACACAGCAATGCATATTTTCTGCTACGGTCCTTGAAGCGTTGGGGAAAATCTGCCACGTTGCAGAGCCAGCAACCAACCTCCCACTTTTGAGACCCTATAGGTGGAAATAGCTGTCTGTGAGCAGGTTTACTGGCTAAGCCCTTCTTAACCCAGATTGTGCTGAAAAGCTGTGTAATAGGACAGGCACAAGCTTATAGGGGTCCATGTGAAAATGGATGAGAAGAAAAGAGTGACGCACTGTGCTCATTTGCATGTCATTACCCAGCATCCCTAGCTGCAGTTTAAGCATTGTTTGCCAAGCGATAATGGGGTTAGACAGGGTTGCAGACCTGTCCGAGACATGCAAAATGCACCGCAAGTTGTATTTGTATTTACTGTATACTGGTGGTTTACATATTTTAGCTTTTCCGGAAAGTAGAAAGTCACCTCATTGCTTTTTTTGCAGGAGTTTCAGTTGTGGTTTTTTTTGTAAATATTGCAGAATATTTTCCAAAATTGTGAGGATTTTTTTTTTAAAACATATTAAATGGCAATTTTCTTAAACTGTATTAAAGATAATCAAAGTCAGATACAAAATTAAGGTTAAAAGAAAAAAATTCTGACGACTTTTTTCATGACCCGTGAAATATAAATCCCAGAATTAGAAAAAGAACTGAGACCGAAAGAGCACACGGCGAGGGATTATCATAAACCCCAAAAATACATTCTTCAGAATTAGATTAAAAAACCTAAACTTTTACAGCACATACAGTACAGTATCTATGAACCAGCTCTAATACCATCCTAGCCCCTGTTACTTGTTTTAAATACCTGGGCACATGGTTTGACTCCCATTTAACATTTGGGTTACACATTAATACCCTGACAACCAAAACCTATGCCAAATTAGGTGTACTTTATTGGAACAAATCCTCCCTAAACCCAATGGTCAGAAAGTGCATCACACAGCAGATGCTAGTACTGTACCAATTATAGACTATGGGGACATAGTACAGTAAGTATATGGTTCTACTCACTACAGCTAATACTATAGTTTCCACTATTGGTGATTGGTGATAGATTTTTTTTCTCTCCCTGATTTCTCCATTTCCCCTTTCACTCTCTGAACATCACCTCATCTCATTTTCTCTCTCTCGCTTCTCCCCTTCTCCATCGCCATCTACCCTTGTTTCTGCAGAAACCTGTGCTCTATAAACCTACCAGCCTTTGAGTCCCATTTACGCTCCTCTCCTCTCTCAGTTCTGGTTCAGACCCTGACAACCTGCTCAGGAACTACAACTCTGACTTATTCTCATCTCTCGATCTACATTCCCCGCTTTCTCTCTGCCATCCTCGCCCTTCTAACCCCAGACCCTGGCTAAATTCCCACACGCACATGCTGCGTTCCTCTGAATGCCTAAGGAGGAAATCTCACACTCTCGCATACATCCTTCACTACAAATGTATGCTATCCTGTTTCAACTCTGCCCTCTCTCAAGCTAAACAAACCTACTTTATTTCACTAATTAACACGAACAAATCTAACCCACGCCGACTCTTTTCTATCTTTGACTCCCTACTCAAACCACCCTCAGCTGCATCTTCTTCTGCCTCCATCTCAACTCAGGACTTTGCTGACTATTTTAAGGAAAAAGTGGAATCCATACGTTAGAACATCCCCTCTGTTACCTCCTCCAATCCTACACCGCTTCCCAACTCCCCTCCTGCCTTCCTTTGCTCTTTTTTTGTTGTCTCGGAGGAAGATATGTCACTGCTGATCTCCTCCTCTCTCTACCACTTGCCCTCTTGACCCCTTTCCCTCCCATCTCCTTAAACCTCTTGTTCCTACTATAACCCCTACCATCACACACATTTTTAACTCCTCTCTCTATTCTGGTACCTTTCCCTCTTCCTTCAAACATGCAACAGTTATACCATTACTCAAAAACAGAAAGCTTGACCCTACCTGTCTTTCTAACGTTCGACCTGTCTCCCTCCTGCCTTTTGCCTCTAAACTCCTTTATCGTCTTGTATTCTCTCGCTTGCTCCACTTTCTCAACACCCATTCTCTCCTAGACCTCTACAATCTGGCTTCCACACTGCTCATTCGACTGAAACAGCCCTCACTAAAATAAATTATGACCTCCATGCTGCCAGAGACAGAGGTCATTACACTCTGCTCATATTACTCAACCTCTCTGCAGCATTTGATACCGTGGACCACCCTCTTCTCCTTCACATTCTCTATACTCTTGGTATTCGGAACAAAGCTCTATCCTGGATCTCTTCTTACCTCTCCTATCGTACTTTTAGTGTCTCTTCTGCTAACACCTCCTCCTCTATTGATTTCTCTCTCGGGGTACCCCACTGCTCTGTCCTGGAACCTCTTCTCTTTTCTCTGTACACACTTTCTCTAGGTGACCTAATTACATTTCTTGGGTTCAAATATCACCTCTATGCTGATGACACTCAAATTTACTTTTCAACCCCTGACGTTACACATTCTGTACAGACCAAAGTTTCTGAATATCTCTCTTCAATATCATCCTGGATGGCCCTACGTCGATTTAACCTTAACATGACAAAAAACAGAGCTCCTCATACATCCTCCCAAACCTGGCCCTACTACCTCCTTACACATTACTGTTGGTAGTGCTATCATTCACCCAAGCACGCTGCCTAGGGATCACACTCGACTCCTCTCTCACATTCAAAACGTTTCCAAAACCTGTCGCTTTTTCCTCCGCAATATTACAAAGATATGCCCTTCCCTCTGTTGCTCGATTGCTAAAACTCTGACTCAGGCCCTAATTCTCTCCCATCTCGATTACTGCAACCTCCTGCTGTCCGGCGTTCCTGCCTCTCACCTGTCTCCCCTACAATCTATCCTAAACGCTGCTGCCAGAATCACTCTACTCTTTTTTAAATCTGTCTCAGCGTCTCCCCTGCTCAAATCACTCTCCTGGCTTCCCATCAAATACCTCATCTCACACTCAATTCTCCTCCTCACTTTTAAAGCATTACACTCTTCTGCTCCTCCTTACATCTCAGCCCTAATTTCTCGCATTGCTCCATCCCGACTCTTGTGTTCTGCTCAAAGATGTCTTCTCTCTATCCCCTTTGTATCTAAAGCCCTCTCCTGCCTTAAACAACCTTATTTTGTTGTAATGGTCCTCCCTGCCATTGTGCTATCCTATACCTTCCCCCCCCTCCACACCTCCAGCATCCTCTTCCCCCTCTGAGCTGCTGTGGATGTACACCCCCGATCCCCAATTCTCACCATCCTTATCTCTGTTTTAACACCCTTCTAGTGCCTTTTAACATTCCTCCCCCACCTCATATACATCTCTGTTCTTTTTTCTTCCTTTTTGTTTCTTCCAATCCCTGTCTAAGTCGTAGAAACCTTTGTATATCAGTATTGCTAACCTGAGGAAGAGAGGAAAACTCTTGAAAGCTTGTCCTATGACATAAATTGTTAGTCCAAATTAAAAAGGTTTCACCTAATACTGAAGAACTCATTTATTCTGCACTATCGCAACTGGACTAACACGGCTTTTCCCGTTATGTGTGTGTGTGTGTGTGTACAGAAGTACTCTTAGCTTTAAAAAAGCCTTATATTATCCATCAGCTTTTGTGATTAGTCACTTAATAATATATATATTAAAATCAATCTTTTTGTTCTCTATTGTTATAATAGTGATTAACTCTCTGCTCCTACTAAAACCCCCATTAAAATAGTGACCACTGTTGTCATTAAAATTTAGTATAACATTTGGACACTTGATTTTAGTAAATGATATCCTTTGCAGCATCTTGCAGATATATTTACATTTTATATATAAATTGTCATTTATCTGGTTCATTAGTTTCTGATTCTCCACATTGTTCCCTTGGTGATACTAGTATAACACCATTGATAGGTGTCCGAATAAACTGCATAGATCATATGTGTTTTTAATTTACATTAATAAGACTTGCAATTATACATGTTATTTATATATTTCAAGATGTGAGGAGGGTGGTACAATCCTGATGAAGCCGTATCCTAATTGGCAGAATGCGTAGAGTAGGAGTTCCCCATTTTTGCTGAGCACTCGTAGACACGCTCCCAAGTGTCTGCAAGCTGCATAAACCGAAACTGGAAGTGATGCGGTACCCTCCAGGAAGTGACGTAGCTGAGCCTGCGAGTGTCAACAGCAGGGAAGCTACCGGCTGAGGAGGATTCCCACTATCGACTGGGTGTCCCAACAGAAGCAGAGGCGGTGAGCGGCAGCATCTAGCGACGTTCTCAACACCTATACTTGTGTTATGTGCCTTTTTATATTGGCAAAATTGTAAGTGCGATTTTTACTTTTTTACTATAAAACATATCTTGCTTAATTGATCTGTGCTATGGACACCTTTCTTCTCCCTTGCTGAAGTACATCTCTCCTGACATCCCCCACTGAGGCACACCCTGCCCTGGTATACAAGAACAGATTTTGCCACAGTTTTGATGTTGCTTTATTACATCATACACACGGTGAGTAGGCTGCCCACAGGAGCCAAGAATTAAGCTGAAACACATTTTCATCATTGCACTACCATCTGCACTTAGATTTTCTTTGTTGATTTTATCCCTCTGCTCCCCCTGGATTGTGAGAGAACATTTCTACATTTTGGGACCAGTGAAGACAGGCCCTACCAGAGGGTTTGAGCAGGGAGTCACAACTTTATTTTGCACATATTCATGCACAATATTTTAAGTTGCACAATTGTATATTATATTATACACTTTGTTTCACAGCACTTTTATTGCATATTTGCTATTTACTTATCACTTTATTAATAGTGGTCACTCTTTGTGTTAATCGCCTATTAGATCACTTATACCTTGTTTCGAAATGCCCTTTGAAATGTTGCCTCGATGCTCCAAAAATCTTTTTTAAGGCTGCATTTCGTCATGCCAACATATTGTAGGCAACATTCACATTCCACAAAGGGACCAACCCCACACTGATAAGACCCATTAAGGTCGAAATGGCTGTCTGTGGGTGGGCTTTCTGGCTATGCATCTTAACCCTGGCTGTGCTTAAAGCTGTGACCATGCAGCAAGCTTAAGTCTATAGGGAACCATGTTAAAAATGGTTTTGAAGCAAAAGGTGACACTTTATTTCCATTTGCATGTCATTTCCCAGAATCCCTTGCTGCAGTGGAAGTGCTGTGTGCTGGGTGATAATGGTGAAAGGCGGGGTTGCAGACCTGCCTAAGACATGCAAATGAGCATACAGGAATATTTCCATTTGCTATATGCTTTGCTGTGGAGGGTTTTTGTCACTTTTTTTACCCACCGTAACTTAACTAAGTATATATATATATATATATATATATATATATATATATATATATATATATATATATATATATATATATATCTAATCTTGAAAAAAGAGTCTTTTAGTTTAACCCTTTTGGCCAAAGCATTATAAGCCTGCGAGCCACTTCAAAGCAAGACCATAATATTGCAGGTCCTACCACTAACTGATTAAAATTCGTATTTACCTGTATAATTAAAGGAATAATGATCTGCATTGGATCTGTCACAAACAGCTGCATGAAAAGACCTGTACATATGGAAAGTGGGGAGGGGCGAGCTTAAAACCTGGGGAGGAGGGGACACTAACCTCCAAAACAGCTATGGAAAGTGGGGAGGGGCGAGCTTAAAACCTGGGGAGGAGGGGACACTAACCTCCAAAACAGCTCAGACCAGCTGGACAAAGTTAATAACACACAGATACTCCGTAAGCTCATATAAACCCCCAAAATGACCACTATATATATTGTGACATAGTCCAAAGATGTTAGGCAGCTTTCTGCCCCATTTTAGAGCAGAAAGTGCAGGAATAGCTAAAAATGATCCGTTCCACAGCTTCACATTAACTCAGGCAGCTGGATGGAAAATCCAGACCACAGATTACAATGGCTCTAGTTCTCCCTCACCTGCTCTTCTAATCACATGCACAGGTATTTAGAGCAGAGAGGTTTTGCATTTCACTCTCTCTCCTTGGAGCCTGGAGGCTGGGGGTATCGCTGCTCCCCTGCATCCAGTATCGGGGTTGACGGCCCCTCCACGTATCACAGTACCAGAGGATTTGCCTGGACTCCACGAACAGATAAGACAAAACAAATGGTTACTGCTGTTGCTAAAAGACTGTGCTGTATCTTGTGTCCCTAAATGAAAGAGCATTGTTTTAAGCTGGGGAACCAGTTTAGTTGGCCAGCAGCTGTTAGAGAGACTAATTCTGATGTGTAGTTAGATCCCTGAAAGGGATAGGATTTTGCTTATATGATTTTGGTTTTATTTCTTGAAATAACAGTGTGGGAAATATGGTAACACTGAAATATGTGAACTGCTGAATGAAAGTATCTGAGTACCTCTAACCTTCACATGTTAAAGCTGCAGTACCTTACTTGGATGAAAATAAAGCAGGCAGAAGCCTGAGTTAAGCAGCATAATACTTTGCCTGATCCTGTTTGTTGTATAATTAACCCTAGAAGACTGTGTCGGGAAGAACCCAGACAGACGTCAGCACTACAAAAGAGGGGCGTTTGTCACAATATATATATATATATATATGTATGTCATTTCCCAGAATCCCTTGCTGCAGTGGAAGTGCTGTATGCTGGGTGATAATGGGGAAAGGCGGGGTTGCAGACCTGCCTAAGACATGCAGATGAGCATACAGCTATATTTGCATATTTGCTTTCCTGTGGAGGGTTTTTGTCACTTTTTTTACTCACCATAACTTAACTATATATATATATATATATATATATATATATATATATATATATATATATATATATATATATATATATATATATATATATATATATATATAGATAATTGGATAATTGGTCATATAGTGGTCATTTCATTTTGGGGATTTATATGAGTTTACGGGGTATATATATATATATATATATATATATATATATATATATATATATATATATATATATATATATATAAAAAAATATATATATATAAACAAAAACAAAGAAAAAAGAATCCCAAATTAGCACTCTAGCGTACAAAAATATCATAATTTAGTAGACTCATAAAACATATATGAAGGATCCACAATGTCCCCAAGGCTGACTAATCTAGAACACTGATAAAAAACCTAAGCTACACAATGGAATAAAGAACAAACAGCAAATATAAATCAAATTGGTTGATAATAAAAAACTAGTAAATTGAAACCAGAGTATGAACAAGCTGAATAAACCATGAAATAGCTAAGTGTAAAAAATCAGAAATACCCAGTAAATTAGCAGACAGACAAACCCTATAGTGTGGAGGCAGATAAATAGCCTCTTAACACTAGGACCGGCCGGTCAAGGAGTACTGAATGTAATAACCCATAAATTAATGGCATGTGAGAGTCAGAGCAAAAGCATACATGAATAAAATCATACACATGTTGTAAATGCACACACAGTATTGCAGCAGAGCTATAGACAGAGGTCAACACACATAGCCAAATAGTACTTAGCACTGGTCCAAGGATAAGTTAGCAGAAAACTGTATGTCTGCGTCATAGACAAGGAGAGTCTGTTCAGAGAAATCGAGCCGCCACAGTGCGCATGCTCCGTGAGCAATGTAGGCGCCAAATTGAAAACTGCAGCAGGAAACAGTGAAACAGCCTGGGGCACCACCGGATCCAAGACAAACAGAGGAGCCCCGACCGCACGTTTAGCCACCTTATATATATTTATATATATATATATATATATATATATATATATATATATAGATATACAGTGTTCGACAAACCTATACATTTGCAAGCCCCGGGCGAGTGGATTTAACATTGTTGCGAGCTCCTATTGGCCCACGCAGCACATGTGTGGTACTAGGTGGCGAGTAGATTTTTTTGTTCGGCGAGTAGATTTTTTGGTGATTTGTCGACCACTGTTTATATATATATATGATACCCATCAAGGTTGAAACATGTATGTGAGTGGGTCTAATGGCTTTGCATCTCATCCCAGCCTCTGTTTAAAAGCTGTGTTTAAAACGGCATGCATGCATTGGCTTGAGGATTGGCTTGTGTAATACGAGCTTGAGACAAAAGGTGGCACTGAGTGCTCATTTGCATGTCATTTCCCAGAATCCCTTGCTGCAGTGGAAGCGCTGTATGCTGGGTGACAATGGGGAAAGACAGGGTTGCAGACCTGTCTAAGACATGCAAATGAGCATACAGTAATATTTACAGTTGCTTTATGCTTTACTGTGGAGGGTTTTTGTCACTTTTTTTACCCACCATAACCTTAATGACAGTGGTGATTACCTAGTCTAGTCTCAAACCTGCTCTAGCCATTAAGACCAGCCTCACACTGATGATACCCATCAAGGTTGAAACATGTATGTGAGTGGGTCTAATGGCTTTGCATCTCATCCCAGCCTCTGTTTAAAAGCTGTGTTTAAAACGGCATGCATTGGCTTGAGGATTGGCTTGTGTAATACGAGCTTGAGACAAAAGGTGGCACTGAGTGCTCATTTGCATGTCATTTCCCAGAATCCCTTGCTGCAGTGGAAGCGCTGTATGCTGGGTGACAATGGGGAAAGACAGGGTTGCAGACCTGTCTAAGACATGCAAATGAGCATACAGTAATATTTACAGTTGCTATATATATATATATATATATATATATATATATATATATATATATATATATATATATATATATATATATATATATATATATATATAATGTGTGTGTGTGTGTGTGTGTCAAAAGGAGTGCTACAGGAGTTTATATGAGCTTACTGGGTATCTGTGTGTTTATTAACATTCACATTCCAAAAGGTAAACCGCAAATAGTATTACAATTGATAAAACTCTTAATAGGATATGAGATATTGGAATGTTTGCACTGCAAAGAGGTTGCTCCATCATGAGCAAATTTGCACGTGATACATCTAGCCCCACATCTAAATCTACGTAAAATCTGCCTAGCTATGCTTTTGGCAGTACCAGAAGCATCTCCGATTTTCCTTATCAATGAAGGAACTAAAGCATTTTTAAATGTGCAGCACTTCTATAAACTATTTGTGTTTTTTTCTTACTGAATATTATTCAAAACTGGGTCACATTGTAATATAACCCAATGTTTTTTTCATCATTCCATCAATATGGTTTGAGGCTGCATTGTATTTAGTGATAAAAAGGACGTCCTCTGTGGGGTTATTATTGGTAATCTTCCCTCTTAACAACATCGCTCTACCCAGAGATAATGCTTTTTCGTATGCTTGTGTAACATTTGATCATTTATGTCCTTTGTTTAAAAAATGTTCTTTCAATAAAACTGACTGACTCATAAAATCTTCATCTTTCATACAATTCCTTCTTAATCTTTGGAACTGACTAAAAGGGATATTGGATAGCCAAAGGATGATGATTACTTTTGAAGTCAAGATATTTATTACAATCAACATCTTTGTAATGAGTTTTGTTAATGACTGTGTTTTGATCAGAACTAGAAATTACTATATTCGATAAAGTAATGCTCACATTGTTAAAAACATATGTGAATTTGAGATTAAATCAATTGGAATTGATATACTTTAGAAAACAATCAAAACCTATTTAATTTCCATTCCATACTATTAAAGTATCATCTATAAATCTTTTGTAAAGGCCTAGTTGGTTTGAAAATGGGTTATTTTTCCAAATAAACAAATGCTCCCAGTACCCCCATCATGAGGTTTGCGTAGCTGGGAGCAAAAGTGATACCCATTGCCGCCCCTCTTTTTTTGTAAGTAAAAATATTCCTCAAATTTTAAATAATTGTGAGTTAATATAAAGTCGACACATGATAGAATGAATTCTCTCTGTTGTATTTTTTCATCTGCTTTAAGAAAACCTTCCACTGCTTGGATTCCTATATTACTGTATGTAAAATACTAGTATATAAGGACTCGACATCACAAGACACCCATATATATCTGGGGTGCCAATTAAAATCCTTTATAAAATGTAAAACATTAGTGGTATCTTTAATATGAGAGGGAAGGGTAATAACATATTTTTGTAAAAAGGTATCTACATACAGTATTTTGACAGATTTGCTCTCAGGGAATCTATCCCTGACACAATGGGTCTACCGGGAGGCTTGGAACTATCCTTATGAATTTTGGGCAGATGATATACATGTGGGATTCTGGGATGTTCTATATTTAAAAATGTAAATTCCTTTTTGTTTAAGATCCCCAAAGTAAATGCTTCCTTTGACATACAATTTAAATCTACCTTGAAATCCATTGTGGGATCTCTCCTTAGCTGTTCATAAGATAGGGTATCACTTAGTAACCTGGCAGCTTCTTCTAAATAGTCACTTCTATTCTAAACCACTATCCCTCCGCCCTTGTCTGCTTGTCTGATTATAATATTTGAATCTTTCTTCAGATCTTGAATGACTTTAAATTTCTCAATCTAACAAGTTCTGATTGTACTTATTATAACCTTGTTGGTCACACAAAACTTTAAAATTCTTATACACTAATTCGTAAAATGTGTCGATAATGTTGCCCTTTGAATGTACCGGATAAAAAAACAGATTTTGGTTTAAATTTGGTATGCATGATACCTGGTTCTTGACTGGATGAAAAATTGGATAAATCCACATTATCGTATTGGCACAATGGCAGCTGGTTGTTACCTCCAAGTGATATTTCTTAAATCTCATTTTCATTCAATAGTGAAATCATACACTCCAACGTTTCCGTATCTTTTATTGTTAAATTGGTTTGATCATCATATTAGCTCTAAATTCATTGCATTTTGAAAAATGCTTTTCAAGGTAATTTCCAATAAATTTGTTCAAATCAATGAATAAATCAAAGCGTTTTGGCCCACTGGTGGGAGCAAAAGACAGTCCTTTCTTGAGGACACACATATGTGTGAGATATACCTGTGAGGCATCACATGGTACACCCCCAATTGGATTGGTTGAAGTACTATGTGACAGCTTTCATTTTTTTAAAATGATGTGACATCATCTTAAAGGGATGATTTCACATCCTTTTAAAAAAAAAATGGTTGGAAATAACTATGCTTTTCCTTCTCTCCATCTTCATTCTCCCAACCAGTTCCATCTCATGGCAACCAATCAAATACTAGCAACATTTCAAATGAAGCCCCTGTTAGTCGGGTAGTTTGTGCCACCTGAGCTATTCTGAGAAAAAGGCAGGAAACAGTACACTATATTATAATATATCAATTAAGTATAATATTATATACAGTATTATTATAATATATGCAACTCTTGCTCCATATAAAAACATCTCCAAAATCTTGTTGAATCTAAGAGATTCCTCAATGTAATAAAAAAACGTTAATGTCCTAGAGCTGGATAGTTCACTATGTGAACAAATAGCTAAATGTATTTGTACATCATGGTTATTACTTATCCAGACAGATGTAGCCTGAGTAGCTTCCTCAAGGACCATGGCTGGACACGGTCCCAGTCTCCTAAAATACTGTGCCATTATACTGTGACAGATTATAATTTATAACAAGTAAGATACTTGCTTGAGTCCAAGCAAAACACTTTTCGGCAATAATAACATCTCTTAGCTTTAGAGCAGCAAGGTACATTGTTAATCCATGGACAATTACTGAAAGGTACAGTATCATGGATTAAAACAAGTAGAGTAACAGATACGAGGATTAACAGGTATGAACAATACTAGCAAGGATTAACAGCAAATATAAGGTCTGTAGAAGATATGCATTTCTCAGGGATAGTGCAGTATCTCGTATGAGCAAAATCAGTTAATGACAGCAATATTATTCATGGGTTATGGCGAGAACAGTATCTGAGGGAGTACCTTAGTGAGAAGAACACTGACCTTTGAAGTGGAGCCTGGTTCAAATGCTCAGTATCAGCTCTCCTCGGACAACCCATGTTATTTTTCCATTGCTCCAAAATGAGATTATAAGGTCTTTGGGGCAAGGGCTTGTTATGCCTGCAAATCTCTATGTGCAGTACTGCCTACGTTTTCAGTTCTATATAGGTTAAAAAAAAAAAAAAATATATATATATATATATATATATAAAATGGAAATATTACTGTATGCTCATTTGCATGTCTTAGACAGGTCTGCAACCCCACCTTTCACAATTATCACCCAGCACACAGCACTTCCACTGCAGCAATGGATTCTGGGGAATGACATGCAAATGAGCACACAGTGCCACCTTTTGCTTCAAAACAATTTTAACATGGTTCCCTATAGGCTTAAGCTTGCTGCATGGTCACAGCTTTGAGCACAGCCAGGGTTAAGATGCATAGCCAGTAAACCCACCCACAGACAGTCGTTTCGACCTTAATGGGTCTCATCAGTGTGGGGTTGGTTACACTGGCTATGCAAAGCTGAAGCAATGAGGATGGGTTTTACCATATTTAGTTAAGTTACATATTCTTTGTACATTGAAGTAGTTTGTGAGTTTATTTTCTGCCATTTGTTTGCCTAACTCTTGCTACATGCTAAATATCCTCAACCTTTGCTAGGTTAATAATGGAAAGGAAGTATTCATAAATGTGATTACATTAGTGTTGAAGTGTAGAAAACATTGTAAACATTAACTCCAATTCCTAAAAGTCGCCCGCTGAAAATTACATTTAAAATCAAAATGTGTTTAAATACTTCTACTTATCTGATTTTGTACCCCTACCAGTACTAGACAGGACTTAAAATATCCAATCCTGAAGAAGTGTCTTGTTTAGTCATGTTATCTGCTTTTTCAGGTCAACCACTTACATTTCCCCTGGCACTGTGGTCTGCCAAGTGCCTTCCTTGTCAGTAACAGATGAATTTTAACTAGAGAACTGCACAGCATCCAACTCATGTGGAGAATGTGCTGACCTGTTTCTAGGTTGCACACTTTTGTGTTTATCAGACGTGCCAGGATTGCTATTGAATGATGACAGGGTTCAATGTGTCAGTCCCTCTAATAGTGTTGTTGGTGTTACATTAGGTTTAGAAAAATAGTTTAGTGAACGTAACGTAAGATTGGCCCTTTTAAAAGGGATGTCTAACTTAGCTTGCAAAAAGAAATAGTCAATTACTGTATTTACCAGTGTGCAGTAAGTTTTTTTTTTTTCATGAACAAATGTTATCATCTTTGAAGGGAAAATTCAGAATTTATATTTAGCTTAAATATTTAGGAAATATTTTTCACTCGGACCAATTCATTGAAAGATGTCATTGTACTTATGTATGTTCCTCCGTTAGAAACCAAACAGAAAAGGGGAAACAGGATACAGGCCCTTTGGGGTAATATTTACTATCAAGTACGGCTGGATGGCAGTGCCGTCAGTGCCACTGCACCGAGCCCAGCGCTTACAGAGGCCCTGTGATTTTCCCCACAATCATTTCACTGATTTCTGGGGGAGAGTGCAGGGCCCCTCTAAGTGTCTCTTATCTTTTCTCTGGAGCTGGCATCTCCTCCTGCAATCATGTGACGATGCGTCGCCATGACAACGTGACATGGCGACACATTGCCAAGACAACGTAACGTCACATGACACCGCATTGCCATATGACTCCACATCGCCATGACAACGTGACATAGCAGGAGGAGATTACCCTCTGGAGAAGGTTAGAGGCCCCGCAAACCCCAGCTGGCCCTGCCTTAAAAGAACCGTAATATACTGCACTTGCAGACATCACACAAAAAAGCGGGACTGAAGGAAACGAAACACTAGCAATTTCAATTTACCGTGTTTCAAAAAATAATAATTGTAGCCAGGTCCCCTCTGGCTCCCCGGTCCTCCGTTTTCCCCCCCTTACCTTCGCTGCTGTGGGGGGCTGTTGCGGGTGGCGACAGGCTTGTCGGTGGCGCACTCTGCAGGGCGCCGCCATGTTTGTTATGCGTGTGCACGCGCGCAGGGCTCGCGCATGCACAGATGCGCGGGATGACTCGCGGTGGCCATGTTATGATTGGCCACGCATGCGCAGAACGGATAGCATGCGCTAGGGCCATTATGGAGCTTCGCGCATGCGCAAAAGGTGAGGTGCTGCCGGGGGGGGGGAAGCAATCAGGTGCGCGACAGTTGCGGCCCATGGATAGGGCGAGCGGTCGCCGGAGGCTCCGGCGGCTCCCTTTGCAGGGTGCCGCCATTTTGTAGTTGATTGCGAGTGCGCAGAACTCGCGCAAGTGCAGTAGGACCCCACGAGGGCAGCTAATAGGGAAAGGCTCAAGACAGGGACTAAAAGTCCCATGAGCCTCAGGGGAATGTCACATGCTGCGGCTCAGCCAATAGGGCGGCTGCATTTGCAGTTAAGGCCTTTTTAGTGCAAGGGGAGAGCTCGCATTGGCAGTTTTGAATAGGGACAGTAAAGAGAGGCTGCAGTCACATGTTGTTGCTAGGCTACCAGTGAAGCTGTGAGAGATGACAGTTTTAGTCAGTTAAGATTAGGACAGTTAAAGGAGATGAGAGTTATAACTGTGGAGAGACACAGTTAGCACAGTTAAAAAACAGTTAAAAAGGGATAATATTATTACAGTATTATTATTTATTAGTTCAGGCAGTAAGGGAGAGACAGTTGAGGAGTTAGGAGTGAATTATTGAGCTAGAAGATAGTGAGTCAGTGAGCTAGGAGATAGGAAGCCAAAAGATGTGTGGTGGACTAGAGGCAAATACTGACCCAGAAGTACTTACCTGAATGGGAAGGGGCACAGAGGGAACTTGCCCTGAAGAGAGCATTATACAGGGAACCTGTCTAATGAAGTATTGTGCTCTATATGAGAACAATTGATCCTGTGCAAGGCTGGAACTGTTGTGCCTGACAATAAAATACCTGTGAGTTGCAAAAGATCCTGGCGCCCTATTTCTTGTCCTGTTCTTCCAACCACCAACTATCCTCCTTTACAGCCAAGGCCTGAACCCACCAGAGAGAACCCTGAGATCACAGGTAACTGACCAAGGAGCTGACACTCTAATCCCATCGGGAGCGGAGCAGGACTTTGTTCACACATGTACACCCTACCTCTGCTGCCGGGCGGGGGGGGGGGGAGGGGCGGTAGGGGTGTTACATAATAATTTAAAAAAATGATATTTTACTTAATATTGTTTTTAAACACAGAAGATCGCTTGTAGAAATATTACTAATTTAATCCTAATAACTATTATATCATGCTAATTTGCTGGAAAGCATTAATTCATTTCCGTCTCTGACCACGACTCTGGTAAACAGCAGACAGGTACTGGTGACATATGCTGGGCCCTCCATGCAGCAAAGAAATACATGACACATTTTCTTGAAAAGACGCTTGGCCCAATTAAAGCTGACTATTCCACATTTGTTTTACATCGTTAAATACATCAGACCTGTCTTTCCACACTCAAGTAATCCAAATCACTGAAAATAAACAACATATGTCTTGGAATAGATCATTTATTTACACTAAATGTAAAATTAATGACGACTTCAAATGAGAGAAATAGTAAAGACAGCCAAAGTGTAATTCTTTATCACAGAGTGCGGATAATGTATCCAACCTTTCTTTGAAAGAAATGGAGATGGTATTGGCCTTAAATGGCTGGAGATGCGGATAGTAAATCACATTGAGCGTGGCATAGTCCCTACAACAAAAAAACACACTGCTTAGTTTGTCAACTTGCGGACGATAAAGTCAGATAGATGTATTCCCGGACATTGAAAACAAGGGGTTCTGCAATGTTGTGGATAACGGTATATACCTTGACATAGTAACTTTGCAGGAACAATGATTGCCCAGCTTTCTTTGGGACTATAGATTGTTCTTTTACTCTGGGTATAAATCATTGCAAATCAGTTGAGTGGGGGTTACACTAGATAAGCTTTGGTCTCAGAGAGTAAATTGACATTTAATTTATCCACTTACGGAGGAAGGGGGTTGGCAACGTTTCACATTTAGGTGAAAAGATCGCAAGTGTTGTCAATGAACAGCTCACATTTTCTTTGATGTTAGATGTGCCGGTAAAAAAAATAAAAAAATCTATGCTGGCGCGATACCAGGGGAAACTCTCGGATCATTTTTCTCCGCTGACCTGCAGGTTGAAGATAGAATCTTAACACAAACTTTACAAACTGTTTCAGTTTAAGAAATCTCTATGAGGCTGCGTTCTGTAAGCAGAGCGGCTGAAAAATACAGGCATACCCCGCATTAACGTACGCAATGGGACCGGAGCATGTATGTAAAGCGAAAATGTACTTAAAATGAAGCACAACCTTTTCCCCACTTATCGATGCATGTACTGTACTGCAATCATCATATACGTGCAATAACTGATGTAAATAATGCATGTGTAACAGGCTCTATAGTCTCCCTGCTTGCGCACAGCTTCGGTACAGGTAGGGAGTCGGTATTGCTGTTCAGGATGTGCTGACAGGCGCATGCGTGAGCTGCCGTTTGCCTATTGGGCGAGATTTACTTACTCGCGAGTGTACTTAAAGAGAGTGTCCTTAAACCGGGGTATGCCTGTACTTGGTTTTGTTACCGATTCTTAACCTGGATCCAATCAACTATGCAAATAAATTGTACTGCTAGCTGATACAAACATTAGTGAGTGCCACCCAAAGTTGCATTACATTTTTAGGACTATGTTACTAAGTGCTGCTTAGTCATAAGACACCATAAGGTCAACTTACTTGAATGTACTGTAAAGTATCTAATGGCTTAGCAGTAGATAACATGGCCTATATGAAAATGTGACATTGTGAAAGTGACCTCCGTGTCAGGGCCGTGAGTGATGGCGGTGCCGTCGGTGCCACTGCACTGAGCCCCATGGTCACAGATTCCCACGCTCTTCCCAGCAAACAATAAAGCTGCTGGGGTAGAGCGGGGCCTCTGTAACTGTATCTCACCTGTCTGGTGGCATCTCCTCAATCAGCGTCCCGTTATCATAGTGCTGCGACATCACATGGTGTTGCGTTGCCATAGCAATGTGACACCGCATGGCACTGCGTCATTTGAGGAGGAGATGCCACGCCGGACCAGGTAAGGGGCCCCGTGAAGTCCCTCCAAAGAACAACCCGGCCCTCTGATGCTAAAAACCTTTTCTGTAATTTTTTTTCCTAGCTGTCTGTTTTTTTTGTTTAAATTGTTTATTTTCAGATTTTATGGGGTACATAAATAAAGACGAGGGAACATAATATCACAATAACAATTGGGGGAACAGGAAAGAACGTTAATATTGAAATTTCAAAGAACATATCACACCATAGCAATAGAGAAGGGAGAGAAAGGAAGAAAAAAAGATGGACGGGAAAGGCCTGTCTCCGCCCTCGAGTTTCGGCATCGACAAGAAAAATACATGTTCAGCCATGTTAGCTTCCCTCAGTGCGCTAACTAAATCACCACGACTGTCAGGATGTAGTAGAGCCCTCTTGTTTGTTTGTTAATGGCCCAGCTGCTGGAGTACAGTGTTCACATGGCAGCGCACACAGTTTTTCACACATTCTCCACTCCACCAGGCAGAACACAGCTTTCTTCCATGCAGACAAACAAAGGGTCTTCTCTTAATCTTCTCTGATAACGTTCTTTGAGGTCAACTGATGTCACTAAGTGAGAGGGGTTTAGCCGCCATTTTAATTTAGGTTTTGGGTTAATTTTTAGGAGTGTAGCCCCTCAGAATTACAACTAATGCTGGGGTTTGAGTCCCTTGTTACTTACTGGGCCATGCGTGGCCTAAGGTCAAACGGCAGGACTAATACAAACACAGTATAGGTAATTCACTTAGTTTACTATACACATTAAACTAAGGCACCTTGTGATCCTGTGAATACATATACAACCCAAATAGCATTGCGCGGGTGTGAGTCAGTGTCAGTGGTGTGGCAGCCACCCGATCCCGGGTATGTTGGCTTATGATGGTGCCAGCAAACCGTGGGAGCTCGTGTTGTACTGAATCTGTTGCAGGCCTGTTCCTCATAAAGGTGCTTCGGTGTCTTTATAGCTGTTGAGTGTCCCCTCCAGCAGCCCGTGATCTCTTTTCCACTCTGTAACTGTAGCTCTCAGCTCCTGCCACCAGGACACGTGCACTCTCTCTGCAGACCTCAGACAAACCTGCTGTGCTCAGGTCCACCAAGATTTCTCCCTCATAGTCCCACCTCTTCCACAGCCGTTATTATTGGCTGCTCTCATGTCCATACCAGTCACGTTGGAGAGGAACCTGCCAGGGGGCAGTGTGACAGTGTGTGAGCACATACACACACACACACACACTTTAAAAAATGAGTGAGCAGGGAAAAAACTAGAAAGGTGAAAACAGACAACTTTATTGTACAGCATTGTGAAGAAATCTCACTTCAAAACAATAGACACATTGGAGAAATGCCACTTTCAGCTCTCATTCTTAATCCTATTGCCATTTTAAAGGTGAGTAAAGGCCACGCGTTATACCAGCAAACATTTCTAGCTTGTTAACACATGAGCAAATGAAAGGTAAACATTACACTACAGATAATTAAAACAAGCTTTATTAAAATGTTACATCATTCAATACAAATTCTATTTTAAAATGAAGTTGCTCCTTCACGATCAGTTGAGCTGTACATCAAAGGGTGCAGATGGCTGCAGAGATATCTCAATCCAATCAGTACAGAATTGTCAGTGAAATATGACAGTATTTGGACAATGCATGCGTTTTTACCAGCAAGTTGTAGTCTCTTAGTATCGCTGCCAACAGCCTTTTCGCTATGTTTTAAAACTCCTGTGACAAGGAAACTATATCAGATTGCCATCAGCATCTGCAATTGTTCTTTTCTATTTCAATTCTTGGGCAATACAAACTGCAGCAGATGTATGAAAGAAAGAACAAATATTAGTATAGGTTTGTTTTCTTTTTTACATACAGAACAGTGCAGACGGTTTCACCTCAGAATTGCACTTTTGCCTTGATACATATGCCTCGGTATCTGTTGCAAAGCTTTAACCTTAAATATCCCTGTCTTTGAAACTGGGGGGGTAGGAGGGAATAAAAAGTAGAATAAAATAAATGAAGATGCCAGGATTGCTGTTTTCATTTTCATTAACTATAGTGATAAAAGAACAAATGTAGTTATGTACATTTCTCGGTAAATCAATTTTTTGGTGCTTTAACATCTACATTGATAGAAGAACAGTGGACAATGTTAATTTTAAAGCAGACTGTGTTTTAAGTAGCATTTACTCCACACTATCTATCTATCCATCGATCTATTTTTCTACCTACCTATCTATCCATCTATCTTTAATGGCATCAATAACTTAGTTCAGGGGTGTGCAAACTGGGGGTCGCAAGACTTTTTTTGGGGGGTGCAGCTCACTTACAGTCCACTTCATTCCATGCTTCAGTCCACACATCTCCATGGCAATGCGACATCAAATGACGCTGTGAGGGTCATGTGATGTGATGTCACATGATCCGCTGCGTCATTTGACGCCCATTGCCATGGAGACGTGGCGTCAAATTACGTTGCGGGTCACGTGACGGGATGTCACATGACCCCGCAGCATCATTTGATGCCGCATTAGAGGTAAGGCGGGGGCGCCACACAGGGGGAGAGCAGGCCGGGGTGGGGGGGGTTACAGCGCAGGAAGTTTGTGCATCCCTGAGTTAGTTTAACCATTAAAACAATCCTTGTGTTCTGCAGAATTGCTGCACCCAGCCCCGATTGTGATGCATCTGCTGAAATGGAAAGGGGCCTTTCTGGTGCATAAAACGTCAACACTGGCTCCTGCACCAATTGTTGTTTCACAATTTCCCATGATTCCTCCTGCTCTGGACCCCATCAAATTCCTTTCTAGTTTCCAAGAGTGTCCTCAGTGGGGCTGTCTTTGTTGACAGATTTGGAATAACGCTCATGAGGAATGTCAGGTTTTATACCTTCATTGAAAGCAAATGTCACCGATAAACATTCATTCTTTGACCCACCTTATCTAATTTCAAGTTTGCAGCTCTGTTTTTCCCCACCATTTTTTAAAGACTGCAATCATACTCTTTTTCTTGTTGACCCCCAAATAACGATGTCAACCATGGAGGTATTGACACGCTGAATCCTATGTATAGTTTTGTGATATACTGTACCCCTGGTGCTGAAGCCATGCCAATATGTAAGCATAAGAATTAGTATCTTCCAAATGGTATATAGTAAATAAAAATATAACTTGTGAGCGTATTCACATGCCTCAGGTCTGCAACCCTGCTTTTCACCATTATCTCTTAGCATGCAGAGCTTACACTGCAGCCAGGGATTCTGGGAAATGACATGCAGATGAGCATACAGTCACCTAAAGGGATATAAAATGTATGGAACTTTCTTCTGCTAGTTTCAGCTGCCAAAGTGCAGAAGAAGCATCACATTTACTGACAAACTGCATTTGAAAACGGAGCTATAATCTCTTCTCTGGATGCCAATTTGAAGTGCTCCCTTTATTTACAGCCTTAGGCCTTGCCCCCGCTGCCTACTACAGCGCCTGCTGTGGCGGACGCTGCACGGACTAGAGCCCTCCCCTCAATGGCGCCGGGCCCGCTGCGAGGGGGGGCCGCAGCGCTGGGGCGAGAGTTGCTCCTGCTCTCAATAGAATTGAGAGCAGGACTCGCGACGAGCGATAAGGCACGCCCCCCGGCGGTTCAGCCAATGAGGGCGAAACTTCCGGGTGACGTCATGGCCGCGCCCCCGGCACTCCCCTGCCATGCCCCCCCTCCCCAGTCTCTCTTCTTGCAGTGAGCTGCAGACCGGGGAATCGGCTGCACGCGCCGCCAATCTCGCGGGCGCGCGTTGCAACGGAGTTACCGGGGCCTTAGCCTTATGAAGATCTCTAGAATTTAGGCATATGCATAATTTACTGTTGCTTTTTCCACAAAAACTAGAAAGCTCACACAGTCTATCAGTGCATCCAGTTTCTGTGTCCCTTGTAGTGCTTTCATAGTTGCTAACTCTACTGTACCTTAAGTTTATCACGAAGAGCAGTTTTCAGGCTATCCCGGCATCAGCACAGCGGGCTCAATCAGTGATTGAACTTGTGCTGATGCATGGATATCATGAAAATCTGACCTGTTGGTGGCCCTTGAGGACTGGATCTGGCCACCACTGATGTAGAGCAAACAACACTTCAGCATCTGAACATCTGAATTGAATGCTCACCTGGCAAGCCTCCAAGTCCCCGAGTCAAGTCCTGAAATTCCTAAAAATGTTTCTCATAACTAAAGTAGATTCAGTGCAATTTTGTAATGAGCGTACCCCCTTTACGGAATGGAGTCCCTTACATGCAGCCAGACCTAAAATCTTTAGGTACCACAATAAATAGAAGCGTGCATGTGGTGTTTAACGATACATCTGCCATTCATTGGTATGTCTGTTCCAGAATAACTTGTTACTTTTATTTCTGTTGGTCCCAGTTTTGGCTTTCTTTCCGTCTCTTATATTCTTTTTTAGGCAGAATGTTAACATGAACTCCAGTGTTCAATGTCAAAGGAATGCGTGTTTGATTCAGCGTTATTGGTAGTATCCATTTCGTCTCATCGACGGCACTAGTTTCCAGCATATCTACATAACATTCCTGAGACAGATTGTGCTCAACTGGATGTCCTTGGATTTTTCTCCATCTGCGTTTTACAGCACTTTGCAAAATTATTCGTTTTGCCACATTTATGACAAAGCTTCCCAAAGTCTACTAATTGTTTGTGGCCCTGCTGCATCCCACTCTTCCCACATAACCTTCTATGGCCATCTCTCTCCACCCATATTTTAATGTCTGGAGGGAGCTAATGCATCATGTAGTTATGCCATTCTGAACCCCTTCAGTCTACATCTGTGTCGCCCCAAAGGCGGACGCATGATGGGGTTCCCCAAGAGCTGCTCCCTTCTGCACATAACCAACCCTACCCTCTGAAATGCTAATGCCCTGGAGGACAAAAGGACTCTGAAATCACAGCTGCATTCACTCTGAGCCCCTTCTGTTTACATCTGCGTCACCCTAAAGGTGCACAGCCTTTGGCGCAGCTGAAGGGCAGCCAAAGGGTGTGAGCCGTTTGCTGCCATTCGCTGATGTTTGTTGGTGTTAAAATTGCTGTATTTCAATCTGAAACTCTCCAACCCTTTTATCCCCTGCACCCAATTGTCCAACTCTAACTGTCCATGAAATGTCTGTGAATTGACTGTATAATCCTGTTCATTTAATGTAAACATGTACTGTAATTTTATAACTCTGTGCCCAGGACATACCTGAAAACGAGAGGTAACTCTCGATATAATACTTCCTGGTAAAACATTTTATAAATAAATACATCTTCACGTATGACCTAAAGCAACGTTAAATCCCTGCTGTAACTATACCGGAGCTCTGTGGATACACATTTTTAGTGTGAACACCTCTTTTGCACAACATTAGCACTAACATCTGTTATAGTAACAGAAGGGATCGTTACTGCTAAAAACAGCACTTTACGGCAATAGTGAGCGTTGAAAATACCCGTTAGCACTTAACAAGTGATAACGCCTCATTAAGTCAATAATGGAGCTTTGTGCCCCTGGGCCTATAGGTGCTATCTTATGTATCAATGGCTTTCCTTATATGTGATTCTGATTTTTTTTTGCTGTGAGCATTTCTGACTGTCCTCTTTTGTACTTGGGTAACACCTTCTGGGGAATTTAGCTCTTTGGCTTATGCCTTCACAGCCCTGCAGATACAGTATGAAGAGTTTTATCTTAGGTTAGACCTGCTTCACTGAGAAGTCTCTCTCAACACATATTCTTTGATCCCACAAATTATTTCACCTCTGATCAGGGACGCTATCAGTTCACAAAAAGCACAGGTCTTATTGAGTTTCATAAATTCAGTGACATCTTGCTCCATGATGTCAGCCCTTTCTTGTATGCATCTTTTTTGACATACAATATTCTTCAAATGTTGTTAGTATATCACTTAATTTCATACTTGTACCTTCTGCAAACTTAAGGTTATTGTAAATATCTAATGCATGTAATAATATTGCTGATTTATTTTTTATTATCACTGGAAGTGCCTCTTTAATAACAAGCAACAGCCATCTTGTGGAGCACATCTTCTTCCTGGTTGTATCCCATGACACCGGCCCCCAACCCCCACCCACCCACCCACCCAAACCTCACTGCTAGGGATTCTCCCTAAATTACCTCATTAATAAAACCTTTTATAAATTATACTATCTTATGCAACGCGCATATTGCTCCATCTAATGCAATTTGTTGCTCCGCCGTTGCCCGAGTTTTGCAGCTGAGAGACTTTGATACATGACTCCCATTATTCCTATAATTGCTATATGATGTGTTCCTCATAGCCAGCAACACATGTTAATATTCTACAAATGATGCTTGTTTTTAATATTACGTAGGAATATTTGAATATACTTGGGTTAACCTTCTATTATCAAAAATTAAATTCCAGAGACCCATTTTTTAAGAGGGGGAGGATGAGGAAGGGGGATTTGAATGAAAGTAGCACAATTCTTTGAGATGCCATTGCGAGCATTACATTCTTTTGACAGAACCCATTGCATTGCCTCGGGCCTATCTGGTGTTGTTTTACACATTCTTTGCAGATTGCAATGTTAGGATCTTGTGAAACATCTCTGTAGGATGCCTTGTATCGTAGAACACAGACGTAACAACAAATACATTCCAGGCAGGATTATGTGTCTTGCAAAGGAGAAAGGAAGATTTCCCCTTTGTAAGGTATGTTTTTAAGGGCAATCTATCATAGGACCAAATTGAACTAATGACCGTAAAACGTTTAACAGTGTGATTGATGCCTCTATATGGAAAAAAAATGAAAACTTGTATTTTTATTTTTTTATGTTTGTCCTGAAAATGTTTCTAAACATTGTAACTTAAGCTATAGGGTGGGAGTACCCTTCTCATTTCTTTATCATTGTCCCTATTCCAAGTTGGTTCATATACATGGAGTGTAAATTTATCATACATTTGATTACTGTACCTTGTCACTAGGATGGCACAACCAAGATTGATGATCACTATCCGGTCCAGAACCCCCATTGTGACTGAAAACAAAAGCACACATTTGAAGGTTTCAAATAACTAGTTTTAACCTATTAAAGTTATCACTGCTATTAGTTCAGTTTGATCCCAAGTCAGACAGCATATTTAATAAGCATGGCCCTGGAGACTGCGAGGGAGCTCCCCTCCCCCTTTACTCCCAATGACACGCACCGCTTGGCCCCTTGCCTGTCCTGCACACCGCAGGCCCTGAACCAGCCCTTCCACCACTACTGTAGGTAGATGTACCCCAGGCCCAGAGCTCACCTCCTCTGGACCAGCCACAGGGGAAACCTTAAGGGAGCTGGGTGAGTCACATGTCGGCCAAAGCCTCCTCTACCCTCAACCATTCTCTGACCTGCTGCACTCCTTCTTAGGCCCGTCTGAGCTCTGTTGCCACTTGAAAGCATCCTCCTCACAGCTCTCCTCACAGCTGCATGCTCCAACTTGACCCGCATCTCGGGCGACATCACGTGATTACCACCATACCTTCCCTCCACTCGATAGCCGCACGGGTGACCTCGCCAGCCTGCCGACTCTGCCTCGACCTCGCCAGCCTGCCGACTCTGCCTCGGCCTTGCCAGCCAGCCCGCTCTGTCCTTTGCACCCTTCTGCCGTCTTTATCCACTTGTACCACTCACGGCTGGGCCCCGCAATCTCTTCCGCTCCCATTGGCCATCCGGTGATGCCGTGACCAAGCAACCCCCTCTCTTCTTCCGGTACTGCTGCTCCTAGCAGGCCAGAGAGCTGGCGCTGGCGCCACCCCTCCTTGTGGCCCAACACTTCGGCCTGCAGGCGGTCCACAAACTCAGCAATGGACATCTTTAATTAATGATATGGCGTAGATTGACCTCGCACCCCTGCCTCTGCCCTATATGTCTTTCCCCCAAGCCCCTCCCCCTGAACGCTTCACTCCCGCTGCCCGAGGGCTGGGAGGGGGGAAGGGAGGCCAGGGAGGACGCTACCTGCAAGGAAAGAGGGGAGTCTGGTCCCATGGTCATGATGCCCTGTTGCTAAGAGCTCAAGGCTGCTTTATATTGTGTGAACGGTCCATATGGGACCTGAAACGTTGTCTTTCCACTGCTCTTAGCTTCATATTAAATGGAGAACTTCATTATGAACTTGTGAGTAGAGCTCTACATTGTATCTCTGTACTAGACGTGACCTGCATCTTTGAAGAATTGGTTTGTCCATGTTGTATTGGCTGCACAAAAAGGACTCTCCTCGCCTGAAACAGTTTCCCCGCCCTTTGGAACTGTGCTTTACAGTGTCACATTTGTTTCCAGTTTTCCACAGTTGGTTGTCAGCATAGAAGTAACATTTTCTATAGTCTTCTCCTTTTGGCTGAATCTCAGTACCTGCAGTTAAAGGAAAAGTCCCACATAGTGGGCAAAAAAGAAACGTTTTATTTGTTAACAACAATGCTTTGTATAACTCTTCCATAAATATTTGGCACTACATGAATAAAAATATACACACCATTGTTTTTTTGTTTTTTTGTATATCGTGTGTGCGCAAATGAAATGCGGTGAGCAAGCCTTTGCAATTTGTAGAAACCAATTACTGTACATGGCAAAAATAGGAAAAGTAAATACACTTTGTAAATACACAAATGTTTACTGTTGGGACCTGCATTATTGGTTACAAATTGATGTTTTGGTATGCAGGCTTACGACGCTTTGGCCAAAGGGTTTAACTAAATAACCAAGTTATTACTATTATTATTGAATTATTTACACTTTATACTTATTACCATATATGTTTTGTCAATTGGATGTAGCATTGGGCAAACCTGTCTTTTATTGTTTACATTTGCCACGCTCAGTAGCACTCATTTTGGCATAAATATATATTCATGATGTGGTGGATGTAGGAGTTTGAGCTAACTGGGAATGTATGTGTGTTAATATTTGACATACCCACATTTCAATGATAAGGGAGAAGCTACATTTTATCAGCACAATTGTGTTGGAATAATGCTGGTTTGTCCAGCTGTTTCCTTTTATACTCCTATATTTAGTTCTTGTAGCTTTTGACCCATAAATGGAATTCAGCTGAAACCTGGTAATTTTTTCAAGAGCACCGTTTGATATATATATTTTTTTTTGTACTAGGAAGTAAGATTCAAATAGTTAGATTAAATTTTTTTAAAAAGACAACAAACTTGCACGAAAAAATGAATTTAATTTGCATTCCTGCAACCAAAAGTAAACCAAAACACAACTAAAACTCCCCAATGTTGTAGATAGCGATAACAACTGTAGACTGTTCTTATGGTTTCCTAAACTGAAAATGGGCAATATGTGAATTTGCTGTAATAGTTTTATGATCTACAATTCTATGACTCGCGTTTCTTCTGGTCATTAAAAAAAACTGGACAAAAGAATCTCGGCTTCAACAATGGCAATAAGAAACAGGTGCGCACAGCACGGCAATAACAAACAGGTGCACACAGCACGGCAGTAACAAACAGGTGTACACAGCACGGCAATAACAAACGGGTGTACACAGCACACCTTTCGGTTGTAAGGGAAGAAATCAATAGGAAAAAAGCCGGTGTCCAGCAATGAGGCAACGCTGGACGTGGTGACCAAAAAAGACGTTTTTGGGGTAAAATCCATATAGTTGAGGCTCGAGGATTTACTAGTACCTCAACTATATGGATTTTACCCAATAAACGTCTTTTTTGGTCACCACGCCCAGTGTTGTCTCATTGCTGTGCATCGGCTTTTTTCCTATTGGATTTCTTCCCTTGCTACACGCTTTACGCCTGGGAGCACGCCCTGCAGGAGTCGCCATTCAGACTGTGGATCGTGGAGGACTAAATCACCGCACCAGGGAGGACCGTTAGTTACTTCCAACAAAATATTGACTCAACATATTATGCTGTTTGACTTGCCTGTTGTTTATATTCAGTGTGCATACTCTTAAGGCTACGAGGATTGAGTGACACAGGTAGCCCCGCTATTGCGGGTCATCCGCGATCGCCTCGCATTCCCCTTCATAGAGTTCAGTCACACCACATGTATATGGACTCACGGTCACTCACCCATACTGAAGATCTTTTGATCCAGTAAAGACTCCTGTTGCTATATTACTTAAGTAATAATCCCGTCAGAACAGGGCATTATTGGCCAGTAATGCCCTGTTCTGAGGGGATTATTACTATTATTAAAGGCTAAATGTAGGCACTTAAAAAAAAAATTCATAAAAAAGATACACTTTTGTAGTCATATTGATTTTTATCACCATGATTGTCTGCATTCTTATGCTTTTACTGCAAGTTTATTAAAAGGAAATTGTACATACACACAGCCCCCTCTATATATACACACACACACTGCAGCCCTCCCCCTCTATACACACAAGCTCTCTGCAACCCCCCCTCATATACACACAAACACACTCTTCAGTCCCCCCTACACACTCTGCAGCCCCCCTCCTCTACACCAACAAAACAGACTGCTGCCCCTCTACATCCACAAAATCACACCAGCAGCCCCCTCTACATCCACTGCAGCCCCATGTAAACCCATACACTGCAGACACACACACAAAACACTCTGCACCTCTTGTCCAGCCACAAACACAAAACACTCTGCACCTCTCGTCCAGCCACAAAACACACACTGCAGCCCCCCCCCCCTCTGCAGCCACAAAACATACACTGCAGAGACACACGCAACCCAACAAAACAGGCTCTGCCACCTCTACATCCACAAAAACAAACCAGCAGCCTCCTCCCTACATCCACTGCAGCCCCCCCTGTAAACCCACACACTGCAGACACACACACACACACACACACACACACACACACACACACACACACACACACACACACACACACACACACACACACACACACACACCAGACACACAAAACATTCTGCACCCCTCCTCCACCCACAAAACACACATTGAAGACACACACACTGCAGCCGCCCCTCTACTCCCACAAAACACACACACACACACGTACCAACAAAACAGACTCTGCTGTCCCCTCTACACCCACAAAACACACATAACAGAAGACACACACACCAATAAAACACTCTGCTGCCCGCCTAACACACAAAACATACACCAACAGACAAACACACCTTTCCCCTCACTCTCCTGTGCGGAGTTCTCTGCAGGCAGGATGGGGCTGGAGTCAGTGCCTTGCTGCGGTCTCCTGTCCAATCACCTCCCGTGTCTAAGAGCTGATCTCACTCTTTGTGAATGAGAACTGAAAGCTGATTGTCTGAAAAACTTGGCAGGCTGCCAAAAATTCCGGGCCATTACTGATTGGATAATGCCTGGAATTTTAACCAATCAGAGAGCAGGGATTTCAATAATGCCCGGAATTTACCAGCTTTAGCCAATCATTTTAAATAATACTGTGGACTTATTGCTGACATTCAAAGGAGGTTTTGCAATGCACCAGATTTCGAGACTGGTTTTCAGCCCTTGTACTTTAACTCTGCCTTAAACTACAACTGAAAAGTGTTTGAGTACATGTATAATTGAAAGAAAACACATTGAATGTAAATTACCTGTAGCCATGCATAACAATGTCTACAATCATCTCTCCTGCTGGCAGTAAAACCTGGTAAGTTACAGGAATGCCAGCAGTAATCATGGAGGTTTGCCCTCACACCCTGGCGAGGTGCCCTATGTAGGGATGGGAGTGGCTAGATGCTCTGAGTCCCTGGTTAGTGACATCAGAGATGTACCTGCTTCCTGAGGTATATAAGGCACTGCACTGCTTAAAGTTAGTGCGTGTGATTGCTGTTGATGGCGCAAGGTGAAGCAGCAAGTTAAAGGTGCCCACTAGTGCAGTAACTAGTGGCATCAATTTATATCAAGCCAGAGAAGGCCAACTGTGTCCAGGGACCTGGCACAGGGGTGATCTCCCTGCGGGGAGAGGGAATCCCACTCCATTGGGAGGGCATACCTTTTAAAGGGAATCACGGAACAATGTGCGGCTGAGACAAGGACTGTGAGGAGCAGCAGGCCCTTATCACCACGCACAATAAATATGGCTTGTTTAACGAGAACCCCATGGTGTGAGTCTGCAATTACTCTCCTGGGGCCCTCACCACCAAGAAGGAGTTCCTCATCAGGACCATCTACCTGCATACGCATAGATCCTGATGAGGTGGAGGCGCTGCACGTGATGTAAGTAGGACTCGCACCCACTACCTCAGCTACCTGTCTGATTGACATCCCCGAATACCATCATGCGGGAGATTCAGGAGTCCTGTTGCCTACAGGTGCACCACCATACACCGGCATGTAACGGGGCTGGATAGACCACAGGGGCCAATGTAAGATTGGGTGGGTCAGACCAGACACGAACAAGCGTTACAGTTGGAGGCGCTGCTGAGATACCTGTCAACAGGACAGGCTTTTGCTAGGGTCACCAGGGAACGGGAAGAGTGTCTGCTGCCACTTTGTGCTGCGTGGGAAGGAGCCATGGTTAGTCAAGGGAGGCTGCGGAAGACGTGGAACACATAGACGCCCTGGGATTCTTAGGTCTGGAACCAGGCTATAGCTGTCATCGAAACCTTGAGGTAGTGCTAGTGTTATGACGCCTAAAGGGATAAACTGGTAACTTAGAGCAGGAATCCTGGAGAGGGTCAGCGCTAGACTGACCAAAAGCAGGTAGACTCTAAAGTATTGCATGGACGAACCAGGGTACTCTAGCCCATTCCAGACTACTTGACTCAGGGAGCACAGACTGGGAGGAAGGAGATACAGCAGACACAGCAAGAGTGAGCCTAGCCTGAGGTAGTGTAAACACGAGTCAGATCTACATTAGGTACATAAGGTGGTGCACAAGGCATTTTTATTGTATCGGTGTGGCAGCTGCCCCGCAGAGTGGAGCTCCATGTACAATAATTCAAGACACAGTATTCTTTTTTTTTTGTAACTTAAATTTTATTAGTTTATAATAGTATACAGTACAATACATTACAAGATACATTATGTCATGGTGGTTCTCATTGTATCCGGAAGTATAACGCTACTAATATCAGTGGAATAGAACTTCAACCTGTGGTCAGACTTGTGGGCCTAAAGGGGTATCGAGACACGGCTCGCATTCCGGAGTCCATATTACGGTGTCAGACCCCCCTTCTAATCGGGGGGGATCAGGTGCACAAGCTCAGTCACCGAATCATTAACCGCCCGGCCGACTAACCGGCTGACACACGACTCATCCAGACGACGTATACATAGACAGGTAGACAACTACATGGGTAGACAAACAAACGTGAAGACACAGTATTCTAATGGCGACCGACAGAATGGAGAATCGGCGCAGTGCGGAAACTCAAGTATGGCTGATGGAGGCCGAAGGAGAGAACGAATATGTTATGATGTATGAGGAAGAGGAGCCAGCTACAGAGGAGACTTTTGTGAGCCTGTTGTGGAATGGCGTGAAAACAGTAGTGGTGCCGTGTATGGCCTGCTTAGGACTTTGGGGTACTGACCCTGAGGATAGTGAAGGAGACAGTGTTGTGAAATGGGAGGCACGAAATGGACTTGCTTGTCATTCAACATACAAACAATCGAACGCTACCTCAACTATGAATCTGATTGACAGTGCAATCCAAGATGGCGGTTCCCGCATCCCTGGGAAACCGCGTGGGCCAGTTGCAGAGAATATTGCAAATGCTAAATGCTAAAATGCTAAATCTGCAGAAAGTTGGCCAGGAGTGGCGCCAACGGAGAGACCCCGCCCTGTTGGGGGATATGGCGCGAAAGCTGGAGCCGCGCCCACATGCACTGTGACTAGTTCCGCCCCTGTGCTGGGCCAGCCTACAAGTCTACGGGACATCCCCCAAGTTTCAACCAGGGGGAGTGGTTTCCTGTCTTGGCGGATGCGGATGGAGAAAGCTGGAGGAAGGGTTGGTGACCCAGCCCATGCCCTTCAGTTGCGAGGAACCAGCAAGCCATACAGACCACTAGTGCGAGCACCTCCATTGGTGACTATGGCTTGCAAACAAGAACAAGGGCCTTTGATAAACACGCATCCCTACTCGGATCCAGGAGGCTTCCTGATCCTCCGAGTAGAGGGCGTAGCATGCCTATGCCTGCAGTGTCGACTGCCGGGCGGAGCGGTGAGCTCTACCACACGATGCGCCCAGTGTGGACTACAATATCTATGGCCCATGCCAACCTTTGTGCCGATTCAAGCAGTAGAGGCGGCGGAAGATGCCGCTATGCTGGCTGCGGAACTTACTGGTGCACTCTGGAAGGAGGCTACGAGTCCCAGTGAACAGGGACCCGCTCCGGTCATCAAAACAGAGCCGATCGAGAAAACCGGTCACCGACGCGGTGATAAGAGGGGGCCGCGCTGCAAAGGCGTAATGCCCTGGTCAAATGCCAAATTGGAGTCCTCGGACGAGGAGTCCCTCAGTATTATTGCCGTTACGACTCGACCGCCGGCGTACCACAGCAGCAGTACGACTAAAAGAGTGCCACTTACCGGTGTCGGCGAAGAACGGAGCAGAGTGTCGCCCATACCGCGGCGAAGTCCCACGGCCGTGGTGACCAGCGGATCCGATGGTGGCAGGTCCACTCCAATGCCCCGGAGTGGTAAGCAGAGTCCATGCTTATCCCAGGCTCCCAAGATGGTGGTGGCGGAGGAAGGAAAGAGCCAGGCCCCGGCGGCACCACGACAGAAAAAGGCGTTGCCGGATATCGTGGTGGAGGAAGAGGTCCCACTTGAGGACCCAATCCAAGATGGAGGCGGAACATGTGCGTGTCCGGACATCACTTCCGGTGGAGTTGCAAAGGAGATGATCGTGCCCCATCGCTCGAGCAGTGGAGGTCGGACGTCCAAGTCCAAGAGGAGCGGGCGATCGACGCAGCGATCGAGGAGTCGTGAGACCGGAGAGACGGAGTGTCCCTGTGGAGGAACCGGACCAGGTAGCGGAGAAGAGCGGGTCCTAGCCCCGCGGATACCGACTGTGCGGCCCTATCCCCAAACCCCAGTACTAGCTAGACCCCAGGCCCTAGTTAAAGTCCCAGCCCCATTCACTTTCCATTTTGGGTCATCTTCTAGTTTAGGGATGTCAGGGGATTCACGGGTCGCTTCCGATGAACGGACTGAGAGCCTGGACTATGGGACATCTGATGATGGGTCAGTGGGAGGAGGGAGCATTACACGACAGGTGTCGGTGTCCAGTGACTGTCCCAGTAATGTGAGCGTTACTATTGGGAGCCAGAAAAAGGGTTCGGAGAATCAAGCACCGTCCGAGTGTACGTCGGGTATATCTTCTGGGGTGGTACCAGAAGAGGGAGATCTAGAGGAGGAATCGCTAGAAGAAGTCAGGGAAACCCAATGGTGGGCCCCCTTATTTGAGGGATATGTGCCCTGGATTGATAGGACTCGGTTCATCATAAATCGGGATGGGGTGGTAGATCATTGGTGGGCTAAAGGGGAGTTTACGGAGGAGGACCACCAAAGGGATATTCAGGAGAGGTGGTATAAAATTGGGCGAGGATTAATAGAACCCCTGCGTCCGGATGGGTTGGATGATCCGGTGGATCCCGAGGAACCCCTGTCATGGGTGTTGCCGGGGAGAGCGGGCAGTGCTAAGCTGACAAGGGCCTGCCGAGCAGAACGGGCCATAATAGCTAATTATAAACGTACCCATGGGTTAGAATACCCCTATGTGCCCGAACCCCTCATGCAGGAGATAGAGGACCGCTGGGATGGGTGGCTCAGGGAGGATATTGAGTATTACATGGTTACCAAGGGAGGTGCCATTGAGGGCCCCAGAGCAGAGGAACGTATATCCCAGTTGATGCGCATCTGGAGTATTGGGCGCAGCATCTATATGCATAAGGTGGTGTATAGAGGGGAGCGTGGCTTGCCCAGGGAGTATAGTGTAACAGTGACCGACATGGAGGGCAGAGAAGTGAAGAAGCCAGATCCTCGTCACTATTATTAGGGAGAAAGCCAATGAGGTCTGTGCAAAGAAATCTTGAGCGCCCCTGCTGGTCAGTGAGCGCTGTGTTATAGATAATTATGAAAAGCATTGTTATGACTTTTGATTGTGTGTTCCTTTTGCAGTGTTTCCTGAAGAAAGGTACACCAAATTTAGGTCCCAGCCGGGACGGTGGGAATTCACCAGGGGGAGTATGTAGCCATGAATAACAATGTCTACAATCATCTCTCCTGCTGGCAGTAAAACCTGGTAAGTTACAGGAATGCCAGCAGTAATCATGGAGGTTTGCCCTCACACCCTGGTGAGGTGCCCTATGTATGGATGGGATTCCCTAGTTAGTGACATCAGAGATGTGCCTGCTTCTTGAGGTATATAAGGCACTACACTGCCTAAAGTTAGTGCGTGTGGTTGCTGCGAGTTGATGGCGCAAGGTGAAGCAGCAAGTTAAAGGTGCCCACTAGTGCAGTAACTAGTGGCATCAATTTATATCAAGCCAGAGAAGGCCAACTGTGTCCAGGGACCTGGCATAGGGGTGATCTCCCTGCTGGGAGAGGGAATCCCACTCCATTGGGAGGGCATACCTTTTATGACTGTGAGGGGCAGCTGGCCCTTATCATCACGCACAATAAATATGGCTTGTTTAACGAGAACCCCATGGTGTGAGTCTGCAATTACTCTCCTGGGGCCCTCACCACCAAGAAGGAGTTCCTCATCAGGACCATCTACCTGCATACGCATAGATCCTGATGAGGTGGAGGCGCTGCACGTGATGTAAGTAGGACTCGCACCCACTACCTCAGCTACCTGTCTGATTGACATCCCCGAATACCATCATGCGGGAGACTCAGGAGTCCTGTTGCCTACAGGTGCACCACCATACACCGACATGTAACGGGGCTGGATAGACCTCAGGGCCAATGTAAGATTGGGTGGGTCAGACCAGACACGAACAAGCGTTACATACAGATGTAGCAAGACTTACTTATTTAGGCACCGGGACGTGCCACGGGACCGCGACTGTTCCGGGGCTGGAGGATTATTGCTGCAGGGTGTTTGATTCAGAAGAATGAACCCCCCGCAGCGCAAATCGCGGCACCTGGAAACAATATGTCTTACAACATTTGTATTAGGATGGGTCTTTGTCTCTGTAAGTAAATAGGAGCCCTTTGATAATCCTAGAGCGAGGTTGCTGAAAAGTACTTAGTTACTCACTTAGCTGCATTAGTTAATTAGTTCAACCTTTCAGTACCAGAGGGTTAGCAATGCATTGTGCCACAAAATGATATATTTTATAAATGAGTCCCCTGCTTTGTGCTCAGCAAAGGCTATCTTGGGTCTACCCCCACTCAAGAGATGTATGGGTTAAGTGCAGCCTTACACTCCTTATCACTATCACGCATTTATTACTGTATTTGGTGTGTTTGCTGACCTGTCAGTTTGCTCTTTGGGGCATTGACATGTTTGGGTCCATTCCAAAGCATATGTTTGGGTTTTGCTTCCCCATAACTTTATTTAACTACTTGCATCAAAGATAAGGAAAGTATTAAGCTGTTAAGTAGATACAAAAGGATCTTGTAGTACATTTTGTTTACTTGGATTGTGCCAAAAGAATGGTGAAATTCTAATATAATAAATGTTTCTGTGTCAACCAAGATGCGGTATCCATGTCCAGACGTCACTGTTTCCTGACACATCTGTCCTCTTCATCGTCTGTCACTTGCATACATATTTGTTTGCCAAGTCGGCTCGATAGCCTTCACAATCCCATCAGGGCTGCAATGTATGCGAATCGGTGGGAAATGTAACTTTTATCGGACGTTGAAAAATGACCACTTTCTACTTGAGGGAGAAATACATGTTTGCATCATTCACTTTCTTTATCCCTCTTATAAGACCAATCAGTTGCACATGTTTCATTTTTCTGTCTTTTCTTGGGAGCGATGGGGATTGGTATTAAGTGATGTAATCGGTGTGAAAGACTGGACATGTTAATGTGATCAGTGACAGTCAGAGGAGAACTTGGGTCTATATTACAATTGTAGAGACTAAAAGGCAAAGGGGGCTATACACTAAGCAGCGCTTTTTTCCGCTCGCATGGACATTTTTTGCTTGGCCGTTAAAAAGTGAAGCCAAATGAGGAATTCACTAACAAGTTCAGTGCATTCTGTTCTGGCCGAGCAAAAATCTGCAGCTAGTGAAGGATTTGGCCATACAAATGTGCGAAACAAAAAGTGAATCCCTGCGCTTCTCCCTTTGGGATAGCAATCAATGGGGAATATATATATATGTATGGTGTAAATACCTATAAGAACACAGGAGACTTTTGGTATACATCCTTTAATCAAATAATGCCAAGCTAGCAAGGTCCCATTATTTCACATCACTTGCAGACATGTGAGTATCTGTACTGGTATATACCAGTTTTTAACTGCACTAGGTTATATAAGCATATGCTTTGATATTTTAACCCCTTCTGGGCTTATTTCACATAACACTGGTATGCATTTAGCGTAGGGACCTGCTATAATGAGACTTACCTTGACGTGGTTAGCAGGCTTGGCATTATTTGATCAAAGGATGTATACCAAAAGTCTCCCTTTTTCTTATAGGTATTTACACCATACATATATATATATATATTCCCCATTGATTGCTATCCCAAAGGGAGAAGCGCAGGGATTCACTTTTTGTTTCGCACATTTGTATGGCCAAATCCTTCACTAGCTGCATGCTCCTCACGTGGAGAAGCGCAGTGATTATATTTGTTTTAGATCATGAAGTATAAATATACATTTTAATAATAGTGTACATGTGTAGGGGGTCTCCTGAGCTGAACCGCATTGGTTTCAGCCTCGGGGACCCCCTACTTCATGAGATACAGGCCCGTTATGGTTTAGGTTGACCATTGACTGGCATAGTGTTAAATGATATGAACAACTCCCCAGCAGGGGTCAAATCCAGTGCACAGCGAAGGGATGAATGAATAATCAGAGGGATTTATTTAGATAAAAAACATGGACAAAAAAGCACTGATACAGTCCCCAGACACCCGCAGGACCACCTGGAGGCCCACGGAACCTAGCAGGGACCACCCGAGGGCCCCCAGACAACTGTGGGCACCCCCCGGGGAGCACTGTGGGGCCTAAGGACACCTGTGGGGACTACCGAGGACCCCCGTTAGCCTGTGGTATTAATCCTGTGTGTAAAAAAATAAATATTGGTTTTATGTGGGGGCACAGTGTGTATTGGTGTTTATTAAATATTGTAATGGTTTATTTGGTCCTAAGAGGTGGGTAGTGGGGCTGTTGTGTATTTTTTTTTATTGTGGGTAGCGGGGGTGGGTGAAGGGGGTATTATCCCCAAGGATGGCGGTTAAGGCCTACTGTGTGTGTAGTGGGGGAGGGTGGGTAAACCCAGTGGATTAACCCCTTAATTAATATAGCGGTTTCTAGGGGACATTAGATTGTCTTTTTTTATTGTTCCGTAATGTTTGTAGCAACGGAGGACATGGACGTGATGAGGATGCATCGTGGCAGCCTGGCATGGGTGAGTGAAAGATTTATTTACTTTATTTATGCTGCTTAATATTGTATTTTAAATGGGCAAATGCACTATTATCCAGATATGGATAATTTTGCGTATTACTGTACTGTAAGTCTTAGGGGGGTAAGGGTAGGGGGTGTATTTTCTAAAAGTATTGTTTCTTTTTTGGGGGGCACACCATTGGTACCGCAGGCCAGCGGGAACCCCCAGACTCCCACGGGGATCACCCGAGGGCCCCGGACTTCCACGGGGATCACCATGGACTCCCGCGGGGATCACCCGGGGTCACCCGCCGGCCTGTTGTATTAATGGTGTGCCTGAAAAAAGGTAAACAAAGATTTTTTGACTCAGTGTTCACTTCTTTTGCGCCTGCCTTTAGCTGGCGCATTATTCTGGCTTTATTATTATGGCTTTTAAAGCACGATTAAGTTATCACTGCTTAGAGAATCCCACTGACTGGCAAAAAACATCACGTTTGCCGTTTTTTGCATGATCGGACGGATTTTTTTCACAGGGCTGAAAAAATGCCTTTTAAGGCCAATAAAGTGCTGTTATCCCTACTTAGTGAATCGCGCAGCACGCTGTATCGGCCTTAAAAGCCACTTTGTGCTCTTAGAAGCAGTTATCACTGCTTAGTGCACAGCCCCCAAAGGGCGTTGGAATCGATGCTTTGGGTGGGGGGCAATAAGGAAGCATGGACCCGCTGCAGCTCTTACCGTCAGATGTAGTCAAGCTTACCTTGTCCTGAAGCCACAGGAAAAAAAGCGTTTTGCTGCGGCTTCTGGGCGAGGTGACCCTGATTACATCTGTATTTCTTTTTTTGTAACTTAAATTTTATTAGTTTATAATTTTATAATATTATACAATACAATACATTTCAAAATACATTATGTCATGGTGATTCTCAGTGTATCTGGAAGTATAATGTTACTAATATCAATGGAATAGAACTTTAATCTGTGGTCAGACTGGTGGGCCTAAAGGGGTATCGAGACACGGCTCGCTTTCCGGGGTCCATATTATGGTGTCAAACCCCCCTTCTAATCGGGGGGGACCAGGTGTAAAAGCTCAGTCACCGAATCAATAACCGCCCTGCCGATTAGTCGGCTGACACACGACTCATCCAGACGACGTATACATAGACAGGTAGACAACTACATGGGTAGACAAACAAACGTGAAGACCGACAAACAATCAACCATACGGACGGACAAACCGGTAGACAAACATTGATCCAAGAGGAAGAGGGGGGGAGGGGGGGAAGAGGGGGTTGGGATGGATGCTAGTGTTCGTGAGTGTGTCTCAGAGTTGTTACGCTGCCTCTCTAGGTATGTTACCTGTTTGAGATGTAATCATCTTATGCCGAGCATGGGTGTAGCACACCTCTCCCAAGGAGAACGGACTTGGAAACTATCATAGCCAGATTGATGCCCTTTCTAACCCCGGGATGTCTGTCTGTGCCAGCCAAGGCGTCCAGACTTTTAGATAATTGTCGCCAGTGTCGTTAACCAGACTCGTTAACTTTTCCATCTGGCAGATAAACCAGATACGATTCCGAATTTTTGGGATGGTTGGTATGTCTGAGCTTTTCCATAGTGCTGCGATCTCACACCGCGTTGCGAGTGCAAAGTGAGCAATAAGTTTATTATGAGCTTTAGAGAGACCCGCTAGTGGTCTGTTCAAGAGAAACAGCCACGGATCTGGGGGAATAGTGAGATCAAACAGTCTCTGTATCCAAAGTCTAATTGTCTCCCAGAATGAGGAGATCCGCGGGCAAGACCACAGCATATGTAGCAGGTCTGCTGATCCTCCACATTGGCGCGGGCACAGCGGGGAGGATCCCGGCACGAACCTTGATAATTTTAGTGGGGTAAGGTACCATCGCATCAGGACCTTATATGCGTTTTCCTTGAGGGAGGTACATATGGAGCACTTTGCTGTGGCTAGAAAAATAGCACTCCAGTCCTCGTCTTCCAGACATTCTCCGATGTCTGTTTCCCAGCGCAATCTAAATGAGGGTATCTCATGGGTTTGTTTGCTAGAACTGATCACTTCGCTGTATAGCTGCGAGGTAAGTCCCTTTGTGTCGGTCTCTGCCAGACAGAGCTTTTCGAAGGGTGTCAATTGTGGGTACGGGGCAAATTTGTTATAGAACGCCCTGATCTGGAGGTATCTAAAGAATTCTGAGTGGGGGATCTCTTTTTCTAATCTGATGTGATCAAACGTCTTAACTTTTCTGTCATGGCCTTCCAGATCTTTAATCCGATTATAACCTTTCTTTTTCCAAATTGAGATATTACCGACCGATAGGCCCGGCACGAACTCGGAATTGTTCCACAGGGGTGACATCATAGAGCGTGTCGTTGTGAGGGAATGTTTAAATTTTGTGGCCTCCCAGATTGACAATGAGTTGGTCATTGAGGATAGCGGCATGTTGGCGCCTTTTCGCACCATTTTGGGGAGCCAGATTAGATTACGTAATTCTATAGGTTCACAGGCTGCGCTCTCTAATTCGACCCATCTCTTAGATCTCGGGTCAGACTGCCATTGCACAATTTGGCTCAACTGTGCCGCTTTGTAATATGATAACAGGCAGGGTACCGCTAGACCCCCAGCCAAGACCGGCCTTTTCATATTAATTTTGCTGACTCTTGGTTTTTTACCTCCCCATATAAACTTGGAGATGTCGGATTGAAGCGAGTGCAGGTCCTTCAATCTGAGTGGCACTGAGAGAGTTTGGAAGAGATATAAAATACGGGGGAGTAAGTTCATTTTAACACTATGGATTCTTCCTATCCAGGAGATCCTTTTAGATGTCCACTTTTGTAGGTCTGATTTTAGTGTCCGGATTAGGTTGGGGTAATTTGCGTCGTATATTTCTTTAACGTTTCTGGTGATGTGGACACCCAGATATTTTATAGATTTGTGTTGCCAGTGAAATTTAAAGTTTAGTTTTAATAGTTTTTCTATATGGCTGGGGAGATTGACATTGAGAGCCTCAGATTTGGCTTGATTGATTTTGAAGCCGGAAATTTTAGAAAACCTGTTTAGCAGGTCAAATAAGTTCGGTAGTGAGGTGAGGGGTTTCGTGATCATCAAGAGGATGTCATCTGCGTACAGGGCCGCTTTATGGGTTTGGGAGTATGCGTTTAACCCTGAGATGTCAGGGTTTCCTCTGATTTGCGCCGCCAGGGGTTCGATACAGAGGGCGAATAGGAGGGGCGATAATGGGCAACCCTGTCTCGTACCACTCCTAATTTGGAAGGGCCGAGAGGGGTAGCCTTGGTGTACAACCCTGGCGGTGGGGTTAGAGTACAGCGATAGAATCGCATCACTCACCCGATCTCCAAAGCCAAATGCCGCAAGCGTCTCCTTTAGGTAGGGCCAGTCTATCCTATCGAAAGCCTTTTCGGCGTCCAGACTTAACAACATACTTTGAGCAGTGTCAATAGTGGCCAAATCTATCAGATCTATAAATCGACGGGTATTATCTGCGGCTTGTCGGCCCTTGATAAATCCGACCTGATCTGGATGTATGAGTCTGGGTAGGATAAGACATATTCTATTGGCCAATAACTTTGCATATAGCTTGATATCTGTATTGATTAGTGATATGGGCCTGTAACTTTTGCAGTCTAGTGGGTCTTTCCCTGGTTTCGGGATGATTGATATAGACGCCTGTAACATCTCCTTGGGGATGGGGGCTCCCGCTAAAATAGCGTTGAATACTTGGAGCAACCTTGGGGCAAGTAATTTGATAAATTTCTTGTAGTATAACCCTGAGAAGCCGTCCGGCCCCGGTGCCTTTGAAGGTTTGAGTTCCTTAATGGCCTGTGTCAACTCCTCGTGTGTGAAGTCGGCATTTAGGGAGGCTCTGTCTGATTCTGTCAATCTCACCAGGTTGGAGCTAGCCAGGAAATCTCTTAGCTTACTGCTCGTGCTAGGATTATGTGCCACTTTCTCACCATTATAGAGTGTCTCATAGAAGGAGCCGAATTCATCTACTATTTTCTGTGGGTTTGAAGTAGGGGTACCAGATTTTAAGCGTAAAGCTTGGATGTTGTATTTAATTTGCCTGTCTTTCAGCATGCGGGCCAGCATCGTATCCGGCCTGTTTGCTTTTTCGTAAAATTTCCTCTTTGACCAACTCAATGAATTATCAGCCCTGGAGGTCAGTATCATGTTTAATTCAATTTTAGTGTCTTTTACCTCTTGTAGGGTTTGCGGGTCTAGTTTCTTTTTATGTTTGGCGGAGAGAGTTTGTAATTTAGTTTGGAGTGTGACAATTTTTGCCTCTCTCTCTTTTTTTCGTCTAGCCGTGATATTTATGAGGGTACCTCGGAGAGTCGCTTTATGCGCCTCCCAGAGGACCAGATGTGAGGAGACAGATCCGGCATTTACTTTGAAAAATTGGTCTATCTCATTACCCACAGTATCACAGATCTCTGGAATTTTTAGAATGGATTCATTTAGCTTCCAGTTCGTTCCTGGTCTACCCGTTCGAATATTGTTGCACCGGAGCTCTATGGGTGCGTGGTCAGACCATGAAATATCATGGATCTCCGCTTGGGTGACCTTGGGGACCAGGTGACAGGACACTGCGAAGTAATCAATCCTACTGTATGAGCAATGTGGGTGCGAGAAGAATGTGTAATTCCTATCTGCTGGATGTAGCTCTCTCCAAATGTCTATTAGTTGGTTACATTTGAGACCTCTTCGTAGGGATATACCTGCTCCTTTATTGTGTAGGGTAGCTCCACCTGATCTGTCCATGTGAGGTTGCAGGACCATATTAAAATCTCCTGCTAAGACCACGCTTCCCTGTGCAACCGAGTTTAGGATTCTAAAGAATTTCTCGAAGAAAATTGCACTCTTTTCGCAGGGGGCATATATACAGGCGATTGTGATCTTCTGTCCCCTAATAGTTCCTACTATTATAATAAATCTGCCATCGTTATCCCGTTTGGTTATCAGACCTTCGTAAGGGATGCTATTACGGAATAGGATGGCAACTCCACGCTTTTTGACTTCAGCAGAGGCCGAAAAAACCTGGGAGAAGTCTTTATCAAGATATTTGGGGGTATTGGTTTTGCTGAAATGTGTCTCCTGTAGGAGCAACACATCTGCATGTTTTCTTTTATAATCTGTGAAGGCTAGTTTGCGTTTAGTGGGGTTGTTAAAGCCCTGCACATTGTGAGATATAAAAGTCAACGCCATTTATTGCTGTGTGTGACTACGTGCATCATTATGTTGCTTGACTTACCCGTGGCTTCCATGTGTAGGGCCGGACGATCACTGCCTTCAGGGCGCTTACTCGTAGATAGGTATTTGAGGGAAGGGTAAGGAGGGAGTGGGAGGCAACGGGGAGGGAGGGGGAGGGGAGGGGGGGACTGGGAGTAGCACATGAGGGTCAACAACAAGGGGATTGGGTTCACGACACATAACAACAGATACTGTAATGTACAAAAAACAAATACAAACATGAAGACAAGAGCCCACTCCGGGAGCCCCCGGGAGTGGCCCTTGCGCCCAAGGGATGGATCCTTTGGCCCAGACTGACGACGGGATCTTCCCTGCCTGCTGGGTCCTGGCTTCCCTGGGACTTGTTTGCGACCCCTATTCTGTAGGGATCGTAGCGGAGGACACATACACGCCGATCAGGGAACTGTCCTGCCGGCGCATCTCCTTTAAACAGACAACAGTTAAATAACAGCATAACTTATAACTTTAGCAATAAAAAACTCTCATTTACATAACATCCACCTAAAGAGTTTCCCCCAAAACTCCACTTCTCCCTACTCCTCCTGTTTTTGCCCTCTATGTGACTATAGGTTGTAAGGAGCTCCGTGCCCCCCCAAAGGGTTCCTATTGTGCGGTCCTCGTAGCGCCAATCCCGACCACTCTTGTTGGTGAGGAGTTCAGAGGACCAGCTACCTAATTTTCATTATCCTCTTATATGTGAGTGTCTACTCTCTATATGGTAGGGTGCCGGACTCCCCTCCTTTAAGTGCCTCTGTGTTTTAATGTGTGGGTGGTGAACGTTTAATGTGCCGGTGGTCTGCATGTATTGTAACCATATAGCTGCATCCAAGAAGGCGGAGGGGCCACTGGCGCACATGACGCTGACGTTAGTCGACTACATGCAGACCTATCTCCCTATGGTGTTCCATATTCCCATGTGGGGTCAAGCAGGAGGCAGCCACCGATTCCCCAACCCTCGGATGACCCCGGCATGCATTTGCATCCCCCTTCCCCCGCCCACCAGCCCACTCCGTCAGCCCTCTAAGATCAGGGCCCCGTTCCCTCCCTCAGTGCTCCTGCATTGCTGACAGGTGAGGCGCCGACATATACCGACCGCGATATGCGGTCTGCAGGGAACGGGAGACGGAGCGGGGGGTGGTCGGGATCGGGAGGCCTGAACGGCAGGGGGCGTGGCCCGAGCGGAGGGACCCCCTACTCTCCCCCTCCTCCACCTTTCACGGGCTTGGGCTGGGGTTGCTGATCATAAGCAACACACATATTCAGTCACACACGCAGGCATTCTCACACACACACACAGGTTCTCTCACACACCCACAGGCACTCTCACATACATACACACAGGTTCTCTCATACACACACATAAGCTCTCTCACACACATACAAGTTCACACACACACACACACACACACACACACACACACACACACACACACACACACACACACACACACACGCTCTCTCACATTCCCACAGGCACTCTCATACATACACAGACACAGGCACTCTCACACACACACACAGGCTCCCTCACATACCCACAGGCACTCTTACATATATACAGGTACTCTCATACACGTACATACCCACACACACATATGTAGGCAGGCACTTATACACATACACACGCACACACACAGACAGAGGCAGGCATTCACGCACTCAGGCACACACACACAGGCATCTAGACATCCAGACACATATACATATAGGCATCTCTGCTACTCAGACCATCCCCCCCACCCACCCACCAGACACTCCTCCCCGTTTCCCCCCCTCCCCTATGGCCCTCAGCCACATCGCGCGACGTGCCGGAGCCAGGGAACACAATTCTCCTGCGTCCCCCAGTGGCCGACGCGTCACCGCGCGCATGCAGCTGCGCAGTCGAAGGGGATCGGGACCGGCCCGGAAGGGTTCTCCCGCTGCGGGTCCCATCTCATTCTGCTCCCATCGCCGGGTGCGCCGCCTGGTGTGTCCGGCTGCTAGGTCTCGCCGGTTCAGGGACATATCTGGGTCTCGGGGGGGGGGGGGGGGGGAGTCCGGGTGCCGGTGAGACTCCGTTGGTGCCGTCTAGGGCTTCGGCTACGTCATCGCCCGGTGCCGTCGCCGCTGTGTCCCACCGCGCATGCGTCCCGCTTCAAATCTCGCGGGAGCCAGTGACGTCATCGAGGCATCCCGCGAAGAGCAGGGCTGCTCCCGCTCGCTTCGGGGAAGGAGCAGGAGAAGATGGCTGCCCCTCAAAAAAAGTGAGTAGACCTGCGGGGGCTGAAAGTTTTCTTTATCTCCTTGGGGGGGTCGATGGGGGTTCCCGGACAAGCACCCCTTGGCTAGGGCCTTCCAGAGGATCCTGCTGGGGAGTTTGGGGGAGAATTTAGATGTTTATTGGGGTTGAATCGCAGAGTCTATGTGGAGCTCGGCGGTTCTTCCACAACTCTAGCTGCGGATCGTAGGCTCCCAGCTGCGCGCCATGAGGTTGAGGGGGCGCCATCTTCAGCAGCTACCAGGTGAGGGGGGCTTTGCGGGGGGCCAAGGACCTTACGGAGGAATCCCTCTCCATCCTCCACATGTTTCAGTGTGTGTGCAACACCGTTTTTCACAACCAGGACTGCACATGGGAACAGCCATCTGTAGCGCACTTCTTTGTCCCGGAGCGCTCTAGTTATGGGGGTCATTGCCTTTCTTTTTGCCAGGGTAGCTGGGGACAAATCTTGATATACTTGAAATTTGATATGTTCAAACTCCACTGTTTTCATCTCTCTGGCAATTCTGCATGTTTGTTCTTTTATCCGATAGCAGTGGAACCGCATAATGATGTCTCTGGGGGGGTCCCCCTGCTGGGATCTTCCTCTGAGTGCCCTATGGCATCTGTCTAGCATTAAGTCCCTTTCTGTCAGGTCTGGGAACAGATGCTCCAACCACTTAGCGGCGAAGTCTTCCGGGTCCGTGACCGATTCTGGCACCCCGCGCAGGCGGATATTGCAGCGACGGTCGCGATTCTCCCCGTCTTCGATCTTTTCCTCCAGGGATCTGATTTGATCTTTAAGGGTGGACACTTGTGTTTGTGTCTGGGATATGGCGCTGGTGTTCTCTTCTGACATAGATTCCAGGGTATCAGTACGCTCCCCCAGGGCATCCACATCTTTCCTTAGTGCCCAGAGCTCTGTCTTGAAGAACTTTTTCATGTTGGAGCAAAACTCCTTCATGTCTTTCCTCCGCACCACTGCCATATCATCCTGCTCCTCTGCAGGGCTGTCCATATCAGGGTCTGCTGCTGGATGCTGCTCAGGGGAATCATGAGTCCCGGCCTTAGCTGTACCTTTACTTTTAAAAAATGTAGATACTGGCTGTGTTTTTCTACGCACCGTTTTGGTAGAAGCCATCTCTGTAGGTTGATGTATGTTGCGCTTAGCTTTTATTAAGGAGACGATAGCGTTTTAACTGTTATTTTATGCTATTATGCACCGGGGGGAATGGAGCTCTCACTCTAAGCTGCCATTCACCATCGGGGGGGCGTGTCCTCTCTACATCTGTATTTCTAAATGAAAAGGGGCAATATTGCACAGACATGCATCTAACCGTATTCATGAAACTGGTCTCCAAACCATGCAAGAATGCCATTTTTTTTTTCCACAAACTTTTTTATTAGGCATTATTACATTAATACAGTTTATATGGTTACATACATATCTTGGCCCAATACAGATTTTTCTTTTTTTTAACATCTTTCTTCCCTTGTGATGAACGCGGGGGAAGAAACAGAAAGAGAGAGGGGGAGGGATTAGAAGAGAGGGGTGCAAGAATGCCATTTTAAGACATGATTTGGTTCTAGATGTGCAATCTCACGCCATAAGTAAATGTTGTATGCGAATGAAGCAAAGTTGGAAAATAAAAAAAGGTATTAACAGGCTGTTTATGCCTTTCGCAGAGAAAGTCACAGCCAGAAATGTCATCTCCCTCAGACATGCAAATGTAAGATTTTGCTGGAGAGTAGAGAAGGAGGGAGGGAGAGAGAGAAGAGAAAGTGGGAGGGAGAGGAGAGAAAGCGGGAGGGAGAGGAGAGAAAGCGGGAGGGAGAGGAGAGAAAGCGGGAGGGAGAGGAGAGAAAGAGGGAGAGGAGAGAAAGCGGGAGGGAGAGGAGAGAAAGCGGGAGGGAGAGGAGAGAAAGCGGGAGGGAGAGAGGAGAAAGGGGGCGGGAAAGAGGAGAGAAAGCGGGAGGGAGAGAAGAGGAGGGATGGGGAGAAGAGAAAGCGGGAGGAAGAGGAGTGAAGCGGGAGGGAGAGGAGTGAAGCGGGAGGGAGAGGAGCGAAGCGGGAGAGAGAGGAGTAAAGCGGGAGGGAGAGGAGAGAAAGCGGGAGGGTGAGGAGAGAAAGTGGGAGGGAGAGAAGAGAAGAAGGGATAGAGAGAAAAGAAGAGGGAGGGAGAGAAGGGGAAGCGGGAGGGAGAGAAGAGAAAGTGAGAGGGAGAGGAGAGAAAGCGGGAGGGAGAGAAGAGAAAGGGGGAGGGAGAGAGAAAGGGGGCAGGAGGGAGAGAAGAGGAGGGATGGAGAGGAGAGAAAATGGGAGGAAGAGGAGAGAAGCGGGAGGGAGACGAGAGAAAGCGGGAGGGAGAGGAGAGAACGCGGAAGGGGGAGGAGAGAAAGCGGAAGGGAGAGGAGAGAAAGCGGGAGGGAGAGCAGAGAAAGCGGGAGTGAGAGGAGAGAAAGCAGGAGGGAGAGGAGAGAAAGCAGGAGGGGGAGGAGAAAAAGCAGGAGGAAGAGGAGAGAAAGCGGGAGGGAGAGAAGGCGGGAGGAAGAGGAGAGAAAGCGGGAGGGAGAAAAGAGAAAGCGAGAGGGAGAGAAGAGAAAGCGAGAGGGAGAGAGAAAAGAAAGCGGGAGGGAGAGGCAGGCAAGAGAAAAAGAGAACATTTTTACATAATGCTTGAATATATACATTTTATTCCACTATGTCTCCCCACATATTTAGAGATGAACTATTGTAGGGGTATATAGAGAGACAGGTAAATTCTTTAATGATAACACTATTGTTTCTCTCTCAATTAAATGGAATCAGTACAGAATACTTTGCTTTCAGGAAGAAGTCTTCAACTTTTTAAGTGTCGGTTTATGATTGCACAGGGACTGCTGCCCTGAAACATTGTGTCTCTGATATCTGCTGCTCTCCCTATATAGTAACTAATGCTGCTGGACTGATTGGTTAAATTGCTTGTGTGCTGCTCTTTCTCTTTTTGTTTTCTACCTTCTATAGACCCCGCATCAAAACACCAAAATGGCAAAAGGTACATGAATGTGGCAGTGAGGGGGTTAACGGGTCTGGTGCTGGGTTTCCAGCACAGCACAACTACAGGGATAGATGGGCGAATTTATCTTTGCGGATTTGGATCGACCGGTTTCTTTGGTCCGCGGATTTCTGCGAATTGGTCTCACAAAGGCGGATTTCTCTTTTTCCGTTGGAGGATTTTACCAATCCCATCCGTGAGTTCCGCGATCCGTGGCAGGATTTTAAGAATCCAATCCACGGGTTCTGCAATACGCGCACGTGTTTGCAGAATCCGTGGATTCTTAAAGTCCTCCAGCGGCTTGCGGAATCCGCGGATTGTTCTGTTGAAATTCACTAGCGGATTGTATCTTATGACAATTTTAGAATAAGCTGCAGGATTGAAACTGGAACAATTCGGCAACGGATTTTACACCGCGGAACAGATTTTGAATGGAAAGCTCGGGAAATTCCACGAAACGTATTTTGACAGTTTTGCTCATCTCTACTCACGAGGCACTGCAGCAAAAGTTAATTAGGCCTCGGACATAGTTATTTGCAGAGTGCGGAGGCGCGCTGAGGCTCAGGGAAAGCGGTGGTTTCCCTGGCCTTACACAGCGCGCCGTCAGAGGGCGGGGCGGGCCAGTGACGTCACAGAGCTGGTTCGCTCTCATTGGGCGAACCGCTCACGTGACCGGCCCTGTGCTCCAGCAAGCGGGGAAATGTCAAAACTCCGTCAGACACACGCTTTCCCAAGCGTGCGGAAGCGTGCGCGAGCCCCTGCTAAAGCCGCTCTCATTGCAGCTGCAGGGGCTCAGTGCCGAGCAGCAGCACGCCTCAGCACGGGTCAGTGCATAAGCGCTGACCATGCCCGAGGCCTTAGTCTTTTTGCCTGATAAAAGCTGACAAGAACAGAACAGGGTGCTAAAGCCTAAAGAGACGCGGAAACTCTGCTGGACTGATTCTAGATCTAGAGAGCCACTAATGTGAATAAGGCTCAGACAGTGCACCTCTCTATCCACCTTTAAGACCCATCTTAAAACCCACCTCTTTAACGAAGCATATGGGTAGCTCCATGGCTGATACTATACTCTTCATACATCGACCTTGGCCCCTTGCAGATGCACTTACCAGAATGCCCTCCTACTCTCTCTGTACGTTCTTTCTGGGTAGAAATTAGATTGTAAGCTCTTCTGGGTAGGAACTCTTTCTCCTAAATGTTACTTTTATGTCGGTCGCGCTTATTTTCATTATGTGTTATGTGTATTATTTATTATTTGCTGTATATGAATGTCACGTGTACAGTTAGGTCTGGAAATAATTGGACACTGGCACAATTTTCATAATTTTGGCTCTGTACGCCACCACAATGGATTTGAAATGAAACAACCGAGATGCAATAGATGTGCAGACTTTCAGCTTTAATTCAAGGGGTTGAACAAAAATATCGTATGAAACGTTTAGGAATTGCAACCATTTTCATACACAGTCCCCTTATTTCAGGGGCTCAAAGGTAATTGGACAAATTAACACAATCATAAATAAAATGTTCATTTTTAATACTTTGTCGAGAATCCTTTGCAGGCAATGAGTGCTTGAAGTCTGGAACGCATGGACATCAACAACCGCTGGGTTTCCTCCTTTGTGATGCTTTGCCAGGCCTTTACTGCAGCTGTCTTCAGTTGTTGTTTGTTCGTGGGTCTTTCTGCCTTAAATTTTGTCTTCAGCAAGTGAAATGCATGCTCGATCGAATTGAGATCAGGTGATTGACTCGGCCATTGCAGAATATTCCACTTCTTTGCCTTTAAAAAACTGCTGGGTTGCATTCGCAGTATATTTTGGGTCATTGTCCATCTGTAAAGTGAAGCGCCGTCCAATGAACTTCGCTGAATTTGGCTGAATCTGAGCAGACAATATATCTCTATACACTTCAGAATTCATCTGGGTGCTTCTGTCTTCTGTCACAACATCAATAAACACTAGTTACCCAGTGCCATTGTAAGCCATGCATGCCCATGCCATCACACTGCCTTCACTGTGTTTTACAGATGATGTGGTATGCTTCGGATCATGAGCCGTTCCAAGCCTTTTCCATACTTTTTTCTTCCCATCATTTTGGTACAGGTTGATCTTAGTTTCATCTGTCCAAAGAATGCTGTTCCAGAACTGGGCTGGCTTTTTTAGATATTGTTTGACAAAGTCGAATCTGGCCTTTCTATTCTTGAAGCTTATGAATGGTTTGCACCTTGTGGTGAACCCTCTGTATTTGCTCTCGTGAAGTCTTCTCTTTATGGTAGACTTGGATAATGATATGCCTACCTCCTGGAGAGGGTTCTTCACTTGGCTGGATGTTGTGAAGGGGTTTTTCTTTACCATGGAAAGGATCCTACGATCATCCACCACTGTTGTCTTCCGTGGACGTCGAGATATTTTTGTGTTGCAGAGCTCACCAGTGCGTTCTTTTTTTCTCAGAATATACCAAACTATTGATTTGGCCACTCCTAATGTTCCTGCTATCTCTCTGATGGATTTTCTTTTTTTTGCAGCCTAGGATGCCCTGTTTCACTTGCATTGAGAGCTCCTTTGACTGCATGTTGTGGGTTCACAGCAACAGCATTCAAATGTGAATGCCACACCTGGAATCAACTCCAGACCTTTTACCTGCTTAATTGATGATGAAATAATGAAGGAATCGCCAACACCTGTCCATAAAACAGCTTTTGAGTCAATTGTCCAATTACTTTTGGTCTCTTGAAAAAGAGGGGGCTACATATTAAAGAGATGTAATTCCTAAACCCTTCCGCCAATTTGGATGTGATTACCCTCATTTAAAGCAGATAAACTGCACTTTAAGCCCATATTTATTAATTAACTGTAACTTGAATTTATTTTGGTACACAGCCGAAATAACAAAACTTGTATCAGTGTCCAATTATTTCCGGACCTAACTGCATTACTGCTGTGAAGCACTATGTACATTCATGCAGCTGTATAAATAAAGATATACATACATTTAGGTGATTATACTATATTCGCGGAAGCAGCTGGTTGAGGCTGTTTTCGGCCGTAATCCCCATCAATGAAACCCTGAAAATCCCCTACGTTAATGGGCCATTTTGTCTGAAGACGGCATGATCAGCTACGTGTTCTTCAGTAGATGTAGAATAAGCGTTCTTTTAATACATTTGTGCTGCTCTGAAGAGGGGTTGATTTAAGTCTCTGCCTGCGTGGTGCCTGCTTCTACCATCATGAAAAAGATATACTACAAGTGGGTATAAAAGCAGGGATACCGTCAATTCTAATACTGTGGTTGCTCGTCTTCTGACTGTGGCCACACTGTTAAGTATTAGAAACAAAAAGAAAAAACAGAAGAGCGCAGTCAAAGAGAAGATATCTGTAGATATTTCCTTGTAAGGACCAAAGAGACACGTCTTAAAGATGCAAACACAGTTTCCACCTATTTGTGGGCAAATACAACGTTTCAGGCCCGTGTGGTCTTTCCTCAGGTAGGTTTGTGCCTACATCTACAATATAGCCCTGAATCTACCCTAAAACAGAAAAAGACGGTGTGAAACAGCGGTATTGAATCATAAAAATGTATACTAAGTGAAATAATTAGTGCAAATTATAAACAACTGGCAGCCAGGTAAAAACTGACCGTACAATCAGTTAAGGACCATAGAAACGAAAAAGAAAAACCGGCGCCAAAAAATAAAGATAGAATGTCAATCAATTCCAAACCATAAAGGGTGAAGTCCAAATGAAAGTCCTTAGATGAACAGAGGAAATATGCTGACGACTCTCCTCCCAGACCGTGCAATAGGGAAAAAAAGGAAACAGATTATGGTGCAGTATGCCTAATACTGTTGACTTTAAAACAGAACCAACTAACAACACATAACAGACAAGACAAACAACACAACAACACTAGCAAGGCTAAAATATATTGTTAAAACGCTATTTTATTAACACAACTAATGCTAAGTTCCGGAGGTGGAATATCCAGAGGGGTAAAACTGAAACCCTACTCACAAGACCCTGGTTGGGTAAAAGCAGTTCACACTGAGATGGTGGTGTAGTCCTCCAAAGATGGCGACCGGAGCTCCCTCACGGGCGTCCCCACATGATATGGGTGGAAGATGAATCACTCGAACTGCAGGGCTTTCCGGCGGATATGACGTCACGCCCCTCACTGCTCCTATTGCAACATGATGTGATGCTCCCAATGAACATTTTATAAGCTCATCTTTGTTCACGGAGGACATTGGGGAATAGCTGGTGGAGCCGTAGGGGCAGAGCAGCGAGAGAGGATACTCGCATTGGGAGCATCACATCGTGTTGCAATAGGAGCACTGAGGGGCGTGACGTCATATCCGCCGGAAAGCCCTGCAGTTCGAGTGATTCATCTTCCACCCATATCACATGGGGACGCCCGTGAGGGAGCCCCGGTCGCCATCTTTGAAGGACTACATAGGATATTTACCTCCGTAGGGAGTGCCGGTTGCAGCTCCGCAGGCTTAAACTCCCAATCACTCGGGCCAATAGGAGGCTGCAAGGGATGACCTAACGGTTTCCTATTGGCCTGCGTGACGCAGGAGATTTAAATCTGCCATTTCGGTAGCCCCACACAGCCCAGCCATAGCATCTACAGGCGCCCCCTGAGGAGGTAAATATTTCAGGAAGCAGGGGAGCTGAAATGAACAAAGTTCATCTCCAAATACATCCTACTTCCAACCTGTTTTAACACCAGGTTCTACATCTTTTTATAAAAGGAAAAGAATTTGGGTATATGTCAAATAAGTTAAAACATAGAAAGAGCATGGATCCAGGGAGAAGTCTGGTGTGTATTACTAGAATGAGGAAGGAGTTCTTTGTCCCCTTGAGACATAGGCCCATATTCACTAAACAGTGCTATTCTAACAGAGACCTTTAGAGGCAGGAAGACACCTTATGGCCATTCAAGTGGTAAGGTGTCTTGCAGAATTTGAAGGTGACTACTGGAATAGCACAGCTTATACGGTAGGGGCCATCATTGCCATATGTTTCTCTGAGACCTTTTGTTTAACTTCCTCTGAATCAAAAGACTATAAATCTTGCCAAATTAGAATTGAACCAAAGTGGAGCTTGACGAACATGTGTCTTTTTTCCCCAACCTAATCTACTATGCTGTCGAGCATTATTAACAATTATTAAAAACAATGGAGTTATACCCATTACAATTAATGAGGTGCAGCATCTTTCTTATTACTCTTTAATGCATTTCTTAAAGCAGCAATTTCTCAAGTCAAAAACAGGTCCCTGTGGGCTGCCTCAAAACACAGACTTGGCTTGTGGAATATTACAATGCAATTTTGCCATCCTCTGTGCTTGAATTTTAAGAAGGTTTGCAATTAAATAATAAGAAATTACAGATATGGTAAAATATTTTATTTATATTGGTCTGGTTACAGCAAAAAAAAAAGTCATACTTTATTTATTTGTGCTTGTTTTGGCCGGCTGAATAATGAATATATCCCCTGAAACAGTCTATTGCAATTTTCAATGGACTGTTCAGAAGCTCCCATGTAGGATTTAAACGTGAACCTAGTCACTTGCTGGTTCTTCTGCTACTAAATTCAGCAGAACTCACAACTGCAACAGATGTTTATGCTTTTTAAGATCTGTGGGAATCTTGCTGAGCATTTTTCTTCTTTGGAGAAGCAAATTCCAGTGTAGTTGTGATCCAAAGCTGCTGACCTCAATCGTTAGTTATTATTGGACGTTTTCAAGCTTGGATAGACTATTCTACTTTATGAATAATAAACTGAAGCTGACAAATATCAGATTCACATTTTCATACTTGAAGGACAAGTGAGCAGGAATAAGCTAAAAATGTGTATATCGAGATATATTTTTTTTTGGTAAAATACCTTACCTAACGAATGCAGAAAAGTAACACATATAGGAGAGAAATTCTGTCTAAATGGTTGTGGTCATAAATAAATTGGAGTTACGGGCAAAAAGAAATCAGTCTCACATGCAAGCTGGCTTGTTTGCTTTCATCTTCAAAACAGGTATTGATGTAAAATACAGTATGATTACAAGAATTGCATAGAATGTGCAACAATGCAATGTGATGTTCATTACAATGTTGAATTACTGAGCTGTATTTGCAAACAGAAACGTGTGCGCCAATAGCTGGGTTTCTTGTCTTTCATTAATCAGGAGTCACAGGAGAAAAACCTCTGAAAGAAAGCTCTGCCAATGAAGTACTGTACAGTATAAGGGATGAAATAAGTATCATGAAAAGGCTGCTGCCCGCTCGTGCTTTTCTTGTCCCATAGACAAGCTCTGGCCCACGTGCATGGTTGCTATTCTTGGCCTGAGTACGTGGGAAAAATCTCTGAAAATATTGGGGTTACATGGCGTCTCAGGAGAGTATTCGCTTTAGGAATCAGAAACGGGTAGCAAAACTTTTTTTCCCCTTCTGAATCATAAGAATAGTAAGTTCTTCTGGAAAAGCAACTAAAAATCCCATTTAGTAAAATATAGAAAACTAGCTAAACTACCTGGCGTTCCTCGGGAATTCTTACAAATCAAAACATACTGAGATTTCTAAATAGATAATTTAATTATTTTAGTTTCTTAATGTGAAATCCCTTGTTAAAAGAACAACAACTCCACCTATAAAAGTTGAATTGTTTCTGAGGTCCTGAAGTATTCGATCGAGAGCCTGTAACACGTGTTTGTGGGACATTATACTCTCGTCCCAAACAATGATCACACACTCTTGAAGAATTTTGGCTGCTCCTGTATTTTTACTAATATTGTAAATTAGATTTTCATAGAGACCAAGATTGCTTGAGGGTTAAATGATTTGTTCATTTGTGATGTCATAAGTGATGTCATCAGTTATGTCATTGCTGATGTTAAATCCTCGCACCCAGCCACACCCGGAAGGCCTACACTCCCTCCCCAGGTCGACTTCTATAACCGACCCCTCAACCTCCTACCCTCCTACCCCACCACACACAGTAATGGGCAATATTCATATTAGCAAAATCTGGCTAATAGAGCTTTTGCCCATTGAGAAGCATAAAAAATACATTAACTTGAACAAAATACGCATTACAATAAAATCAAACACTAGCCATTAAATCCATTGATTGTCACTGGGGTTACCTATTCCTTCAATAGGGGCACAGATACCCACATTGGCAATCAATAGACACCCTATATTTAATAAATATGTTACCTTTGCCGGGATGAAGACTTTCCTCCTCATCCAACTGCGGCACCAAGCTCCTCAACTTGTCCCACAAAGCAATGATCCTCAACTTGACCCGAGAAGCAATGATCCTCAACTTGACACAAGAAGCAATGATCCTGAGCTTGACCCAGGAAGCAATAATCCTCAATTTGACCCATGAAGCAATGATCCTCACCTTGACCCATGAAGCAATGATCCTCAACTTGGACCCGAAGTTATTATCCTCAACTTGACCCACGAATCAATGTTCCTCATACTGGACCCGAAGCAATGATCCTCAACTTGACCCACAAAGCAATGTTCCTTAGCTTGGACCCGAAGCAATGATCCTCAGTGTGCATTACAATTAAACACACAAAAAGACATAAAAAAACAATCCCTGCCCGATGGCCAAAACCCCCCCAAAAACATTAAAAAAACAATCCATGCCCAATAGCACAAAGCCCCCCAAAAATCATAAAAAGTAATCCTTGCCCGTAATCATTGACTGATGGCACAAAAATAAATAAAGGTTGATACACAGATGTCCAGGATCCTCCGTTGCTTAGAGAGAAGTCACCGGTGACTAGATCTTTTCTTCTGTCACGTCCTCCACTTCCTGTCAAATGAGACGTGACAGGCCTTATATAAAGCTTGTGACGTCACATTTGACAGACACATGGTACATCCACCAATTCGATTACTCTTTGATAAAGTGCCGGGGGCGCGAAACGCGTTAGAGTTCTTAGTACAGTTTGCTGTTATGCACACCTTGTCAGTGCAATAAATATGCTTTAACCAGCAGTGCTTTTAGCCCTTTGTTCGTAATGGAGCTGTGCACCTTCCAGTCCCTGTTATTCAGCTGGATCTTCTTATACTTTCTCTATCGTTGGAAGCACTCCCACAGAGTTTGGATGTGACGGGTCCTGTGAGTAAAAAAACAGTCCCATTATATTGTTGGGGATTTTGGACTATGCTATACATCTCTACATTATAGAGGACATAATTGTTTCATGCTCATATAAATGCAATAAAGAAAAGGTACAAGACCGAGGGTGAGTAGAGTGGACACCCGGGGGGACTTGTTCATCTGTTCCCTTGTGTATTTGCCCCTCTCCTTACCTCACGATACACTCAGTGTTGTGATTTATGACCCACCACGCATACCCAGTATACCCTGAAATATGGGAAACAAATGAAGATTATACTCTAACCTGTTCTCACTTATCAGTGCTCCACACTGAGTTTAACATCATGACTATGGTTTTCTTCAGACTTATATGATGAACATATCCTGTGTGACTCTGTAGCACTGATTTTGGGACATTGGTTCTCTCTACTTCTTTTTAACCCAGCGGGAGTCCCATTCAGAAGCAGGGATGCCTGTTGCGTTAATCCCTTCAGAAAAATTCACGGTTCTCTGGGCTGTGATCGCGCTTGGCCGTGAGGCGGATGCACTTAGGTGGTGCTCCATCTGCTCCAAGTGGCGCTCACGGCTAAAGTGAATAGCGCTACATGTGTATATAGTTGATTATGAGTAATATTCACTACCTGTGATTTTAATATTGTGTAATAATGCCACAAAACATGCAAAATAAATGGAGACACATTTTTTTACATTATTGATTTAAAGTCTGTTAGATTTCGCTACACAATTAAGACAATCCTGTGCACAGCCTGGCTTCTCACAACCATTCATAGCAATTATCAGGTCACCAAGACAGTCTATTGTTTCTTCCACCTTTGGGCTGTATGGATTCTTCCCAGGGATCATAGGAACCATGCAAGCTGCCATTTAGCCGCCGCCTATCAGCGTCCCAGGGCAGCTAGCCGCCAGCCATTTCGCCGCTAAGGCAAGTGAACAGCGTTAGCATTAAGAGTTCATTTTCGGGGTTTTAGGTTAAGGGCGTAAGATTTTTAGGTTAAGGTTAGGGGTTTTAGAGTACAAGGTTAAGGTTAGGGGCTTTTAGGGAAAGGTTAGGGAGTTACCTTTGCAATGAAACGGCCACTAAATATCACCGTGGCGGCGGCTAAAAGGCAGCGGCGAGATGTCCTAGGCCGCAAGCAGGAGAAGAGAAAGAAAGAGCAGAACACTTTTGATACAAGTATGTTAATTAAACGTTATAAACATGTTACTCCTGGTTCACTTTCATGCTATGAGAGACCACACCATCAAAGCAACACTCAGGTTAAGAGGTCTGTGTATCAAGATGTAACAACACTGGAGCAAAGAACAGCATTTTCATCAGGTTGCATTAGCGTAATTGACCCTTTTAAAACCGTTGGGACGTTTCAGGAGCTGCCTGGCACACATTATAATGGGACGTATCAGGAGCTGCCTGGCACACATTATAATGGGAAGTTTCAGGAGCTGCCTGGCACACATTATAATGGGACGTTTCAGGAGCTGCCTGACACACATTATAATGGGACGTATCAGGATCTGCCTGGCACACATTATAATGGGAAGTTTCAGGAGCTGCCTGACACACATTATAATGGGATGTTTCAGGAGCTGCCTGGCACACATTATAATGGGAAGTTTCAGGAGCTGCCTGGCACACATTATAACGGGACGTTTCAGGAGCTGCCTGACACACATTATAATGGGAAGTTTCAGGAGCTGCCTGGCACACATTATAATGGGACGTTTCAGGAGCTGCCTGACACACATTATAATGGGATGATTCAGGAGCTGCCTGGCACACATTATAATGGGAAGTTTCAGGAGCTGCCTGGCACTCATTATAATGGGACGTTTCAGGAGCTGCCTGGCACACATTATAATGGGAAGTTTCAGGAGCTGCCTGGCACACATTATAATGGGAAGTTTCAGGAGCTGCCTGGCACACATTATATTGGGATGTTTCAGGAGCTGCCTGGCACACATTATAATGGGAAGTTTCAGGAGCTGCCTGACACACATTATAATAGGAAGTTTCAGGAGCTGCCTGGCACACATTATAATGGGATTTTTCAGGAGCTGCCTGGCACACATTATAATGGGAAGTTTCAGGAGCTGCCTGGCACACATTACAATGGGAAGTTTCAGGAGCTGCCTGGCACACATTACAATGGGAAGTTTCAGGAGCTGCCTGGCACACATTACAATGGGAAGTTTCAGGAGCTGCCTGGCACACATTACAATGGAAAGTTTCAGGAGCTGCCTGGCACACATTACAATGGAAAGTTTCAGGAGCTGCCTGGCACACATTACAATGGGAAGTTTCAGGAGCTGCCTGGCACACATTACAATGGGAAGTTTCAGGAGCTGCCTGGCACACATTACAATGGGAAGTTTCAGGAGCTGCCTGGCACACATTATAATGGGATGTTTCAGGAGCTGCGTGGCACACATTATAATGGGAAGTTTCAGGAGCTCCCTGGCACACATTATAATGGGAAGTTTCAGGAGCTGCCTGACACACATTATAATGGGAAGTTTCAGGAGCAGCCTGGCACACATTATAATGGGAAGTTTCAAGTGCTGCCTGGCACACATTATAATGAGATTTTTCAGGAGCTGCCTGGCACACATTATAATGGGAAGTTTCAGGAGCAGCCTGGCACACATTATAATGGGAAGTTTCAAGTGCTGCCTGGCACACATTATAATGAGATTTTTCAGGAGCTGCCTGGCACACATTATAATGGGAAGTTTCAGGAGCTGCCTGGCACACATTATAATGGGATTTTTCAGGAGCTGCCTGGCACACATTATAATGGGAAGTTTCAGGAGCTGCCTGGCACACATTACAATGGGAAGTTTCAGGAGCTGCCTGGCACACATTATAATGGGAAGTTTCAGGAGCTGCCTGGCACACATTATAATGGGATTTTTCAGGAGCTGCCTGGCACACATTACAATGGGAAGTTTCAGGAGCTGCCTGGCACACATTACAATGGGAAGTTTCAGGAGCTGCCTGGCACACATTACAATGGGAAGTTTCAGGAGCTGCCTGGCACACATTACAATGGGAAGTTTCAGGAGCTGCCTGGCACACATTACAATGGGAAGTTTCAGGAGCTGCCTGGCACACATTATAATGGGAAGTTTCAGGAGCTGCCTGGCACACATTATAATGGGACGTATCAGGAGCTGCGTGGCACACATTATAATGGGACGTATCAGGAGCTGCCTGGCACACATTATAATGGGACGTATCAGGAGCTGCGTGGCACACATTATAATGGGATGTTTCAGGAGCTGCGTGGCACACATTATAATGGGAAGTTTCAGGAGCTGCCTGGCACACATTATAATGGGAAGTTTCAGGAGCTGCCTGACACACATTATAATGGGATTTTTCAGGAGCTGCCTGGCACACATTATAATGGGAAGTTTCAGGAGCTGCCTGGCACACATTATATTGGGAAGTTTCAGGAGCTGCCTGGCACACATTATAATGGGAAGTTTCAGGAGCTGCCTGGCACACATTATAATGGGACGTTTCACGAGCTGCCTGGCACACATTACAATGGGAAGTTTCAGGAGCTGCCTGGCACACATTACAATGGGAAGTTTCAGGAGCTGCCTGACACACATTATAATGGGAAGTTTCAGGAGCTGCCTGGCACACATTATAATGGGAAGTTTCAGGAGCTGCCTGGCACACATTACAATGGGAAGTTTCAGGAGCTGCCTGGCACACATTATAATGGGAAGTTTCAGGAGCTGCCTGGCACACATTATAATGGGACGTTTCAGGAGCTGCGTGGCACACATTATAATGGGACGTATCAGGAGCTGCCTGGCACACATTATAATGGGACGTATCAGGAGCTGCCTGGCACACATTATATAGGGAAGTTTCAGGAGCTGCCTGGCACACATTATAATGGGAAGTTTCAGGAGCTGCCTGGCACACATTATAATGGGACGTATCAGGAGCTGCCTGGCACACATTATAATGGGACGTTTCAGGAGCTGCATGGCACACATTATAATGGGAAGTTTCAGGAGCTGCGTGGCACACATTACAATGGGAAGTTTCAGGAGCTGCCTGGCACACATTATAATGGGAAGTTTCAGGAGCTGCCTGGCACACATTATAATGGGAAGTTTCAGGAGCTGCCTGGCACACATTACAATGGGAAGTTTCAGGAGCTGCCTGGCACACATTACAATGGGAAGTTTCAGGAGCTGCCTGGCACACATTACAATGGGAAGTTTCAGGAGCTGCCTGGCACACATTACAATGGGAAGTTTCAGGAGCTGCCTGGCACACATTACAATGGGAAGTTTCAGGAGCTGCCTGGCACACATTACAATGGGAAGTTTCAGGAGCTGCCTGGCACACATTACAATGGGATGTTTCAGGAGCTGCCTGGCACACATTATAATGGGACATTTCAGGAGCTGCGTGGCACACATTATAATGGGAAGTTTCAGGAGCTGCCTGGCACACATTATAATGGGACATTTCAGGAGCTGCGTGGCACACATTATAATGGGACGTATCAGGAGCTGCCTGGCACACATTATAATGGGATGTATCAGGAGCTGCCTAGCACACATTATAATGGGATGTTTCAGGAGCTGCGTGGCACACATTATAATAGGATTTTTCAGGAGCTGCCTGGCACACATTATAATGGGATTTTTCAGGAGCTGCCTGGCACACATTATAATGGGAAGTTTCAGGAGCTGCCTGGCACACATTATAATGGGATTTTTCAGGAGCTGCCTGGCACACATTATAATGGGAAGTTTCAGGAGCTGCCTGGCACACATTATAATGGGAAGTTTCAGGAGCTGCCTGGCACACATTATAATGGGACGTATCAGGAGCTGCCTGGCACACATTATAATGGGACGTTTCAGGAGCTGCGTGGCACACATTATAATGGGAAGTTTCAGGAGCTGCGTGGCACACATTATAATGGGAAGTTTCAGGAGCTGCCTGGCACACATTATAATGGGATTTTTCAGGAGCTGCCTGGCACACATTATAATGGGACGTTTCAGGAGCTGCCTGGCACACATTATAATGGGAAGTTTCAGGAGCTGCCTGGCACACATTACAATGGGAAGTTTCAGGAGCTGCCTGGCACACATTATAATGGGAAGTTTCAGGAGCTGCCTGGCACACATTACAATGGGAAGTTGCAGGAGATGCCTGGCACACATTATAATGGGATGATTCAGGAGCTGCCTGGCACACATTATAATGGGAAGTTGCAGGAGCTGCCTGGCACACATTACAATGGGAAGTTTCAGGAGCTGCCTGGCACACATTACAATGGGAAGTTTCAGGAGCTGCCTGGCACACATTACAATGGGAAGTTGCAGGAGCTGCCTGGCACACACTACAATGGGAAGTTGCAGGAGCTGCCTGGCACACATTATAATGGGACGTTTGAGGAGCTGCCTGGCACACATTATAATGGGACGTATCAGGAGCTGCCTGGCACACATTATAATGGGACGTTTCAGGAGCTGCGTGGCACACATTATAATGGGACGTATCAGGAGCTGCCTGGCACACATTATAATGGCACGTTTCAGGAGCTGCCTGGCACACATTATAATGGGACGTTTCAGGAGCTGCCATTCCACACATTATAATGGGACGTTTCAGGAGCTGCCTGGCACACATTATAATGGGAAGTTTCAGGAGCGGCCTGGCACACATTATAATGGGAAGTTTCAGGAGCTGCCTGGCACACATTATAATGGGACGTTTGAGGAGCTGCCTGGCACAAATTATAATGGGAAGTTGCAGGAGCTGCCTGGCACACATTATAATGGGACGTTTCAGGAGCTGCCTGGCACACATTATAATGGGACGTTTCAGGAGCTGTCTGGCACACATTATAATGGGAAGTTGCAGGAGCTGCCTGGCACACATTATAATGGAATGTTTCAGGAGCTGCCTGGCACACATTATAATGGGAAGTTTCAGGAGCTGCCTGGCAAACATTATAATGGGACGTTTCAGGAGCTGCCTGGCACACATTATAATGGGACGTTTCAGGAGCTGCCTGGCACACATTATAATGGGACGTATCAGGAGCTGCCTGGCACACATTATAATGTGACGTTTCAGGAGCTGCCTGGCACACATTATAATGGGAAGTTGCAGGAGCTGCCTGGCACACATTACGATGGGAAGTTGCAGGAGCTGCCTGGCACACATTACGATGGGATGTTTCAGGAGCTGCCTGGCACACATTATAATGGGATGTTTCAGGAGCTGCCTGGCACACATTATAATGGGAAGTTGCAGGAGCTGCCTGGCACACATTATAATGGGATGTTTCAGGAGCTGCCTGGCACACATTATAATGGGAAGTTGCAGGAGCTGCCTGGCACACATTATAATGGGATGTTTCAGGAGCTGCCTGGCACACATTATAATGGGAAGTTTCAGGAGCTGCCTGGCACACATTATAATGGGAAGTTTCAGGAGCTGCCTGGCACACATTATAATGGGAAGTTGCAGGAGCTGCCTGGCACATATTATAATGGGAAGTTTCAGGAGCTGCATGGCACACATTATAATGGAATGTTTCAGGAGCTGCCTGACACACATTATAATGGGAAGTTTCAGGAGCTGCCTGGCACACATTATAATGGGAAGTTTCAGGAGCTGCCTGGCACACATTATAATGGGAAGTTTCAGGAGCTGCGTGGCACACATTATAATGGGACGTTTCAGGAGCTGCCTGGCACACATTATAATGGGAAGTTTCAGGAGCTGCCTGGCACATATTATAATGGGAAGTTTCAGGAGCTGCGTGGCACACATTATAATGGGAAGTTTCAGGAGCTGCCTGGCACACATTATAATGGGAAGTTTCAGGAGCTGCCTGGCACACATTATAATGGGAAGTTTCAGGAGCTGCCTGGCACACATTATAATGGGAAGTTTCAGGAGCTGCCTGGCACACATTATAATGGGAAGTTTCAGGAGCTGCCTGGCACACATTATAATGGGAAGTTTCAGGAGCTGCCTGGCACACATTATAATGGGACGTTTCAGGAGCTGCCTGGCACACATTATAATGGGAAGTTTCAGGCGCTGCCTGGCACACATTATAATGGGAAGTTTCAGGAGCTGCCTGGCACACATTATAATGGGAAGTTTCAGGAGCTGCCTGGCACACATTATAATGGGACGTTTGAGTAGCTGCCTGGCACACATTATAATTGGAAGTTGCAGGAGCTGCCTGGCACACATTATAATGGGACGTTTCAGGAGCTGCCTGGCACACTGTCAGGGTTCTGCTCGCCACAAACCAGGACCGGACCGCGAGGCTGAGGTGGGGTTGTAAAAGCACCGACCTGAGACCGCGCAGGCTGATCCGGATTGCGCAGTTCGTAGTCATATGTCGCAGGATCAGGATTGGAGAAGACAGCGTCGTCGTTGTAGAAGCCAGGGTCAGGACAGGAGACATCAGGATAAACATTGTTCAGACAAGAGTTCGGCAACATGTAGTCAGGAGAACCCCGCTTCAGCTTAGGAGCGCGGGGTTGGGCTCTGCACGAGCGACGGCCATGGCCCATGGTGCTGGTCACAAGAGATGGTAAGCAGACCAGAGTAGCACACTGCTTTGCTGCACGGGTGCACCAGTGCTACAGCGCAAGAGTCCTGAGCGGGCTAGGGAATCCTCTGTCTCAGCGCAGGAATCCAGGAGGCTGAAGGACGCAGGGACGAAACCTCTGCTTCAGCACAGGAGAACAGGAGTGGACCGCTGCGTGAATATAGCAGCCGGTCCCAGGAACAAGGAGCTGAAGTGAACAAGAAGAGTACTCAGCTACAACACAGGAGACTGGAGCAGACCGCTGCGTGAATATAGCAGCCGGCCTTAGGAAACCTGGAGCTGCAGACAACAAGGAGAATACTCCGCTTCAGCATGAGGGACAGGAACAAGCGAGGGCTTGTGGCAGAACAGATAGTGACATCCAGGAAGGACTATGCTCGGCAGGGAGCATTATGGGAAGACAATACTTAAAGGCCAGCGGGCCAATCCCCGGAGAGGGGTGTGAAGGTACTGCTCCAATGAATGAATGCAAGTCTAGGTTGCAGTGATAGGCTGCACAGCTGCAGTAGATACCAGAGGGAGTGTGTATTGCTTTGGTGAGTGAATCCAGGCTGCAGCAAACATCAGGAGAGGTGCTCCAGGACTGCACATGTCTGCAAGGTAAGGCAACCAGTAAACCACGGAGCGGATTCCTTACAGTACCCCCCCCCTTCACGCGAGACCTCCGGGCGAACATGAGCACACATAGAGTTGGGGGACCGGGAATTGTTGCTGAACCGTCTAGGATTGGGGGTAGAGTCGTGGTCCAGAGACTCGTGGTTACTCCTTAGTGTACCCCCACCCCACGGTGAAAACAGCGGCCAGACAGGACCATCCATGGGTCTCGGAGACATCGAATTGTTCCTAAAGTTCTTTAGGTGGAAAGGGGATCCGTAAACTAGCAGTTCCTTGGTGAGTACAGTTCTAGGAAATAAGAGTGGTAGAAGAAACATCCTTGGTACATGGCTCGCCCCGCAAAATGACTTGGAAATCCAGGGCTGTGAAGAACCAGAGGGTTCCAGAGCAGAAACGGCAGAAGAACCCCTACAGGAAGCCCAGTCTTTAATAAAGGAACCTGAATCTAGGCTCAGCGGCCCTGATAGTTGATCGAATACACCAGGAGGAACTTTGTAACAGAAAAAGTCTTGGCTGACCACTGCATGTTGAAATTTGCGAGAATTTTTTCCTCTAGAAGGCTCCCAGGTAATGGTTAGTAATGGTATAGGCTGGTTGGAAGCATCTCCCGATATTGATATGGAAGGTGACAAGGCAAGCAGTAAACCCGGCATAGGGACCGAAATCTTGGGATACGTACAGAGTATTTCCAACTGAGAGGAAATAACAGGGGCAACCGAAAATTCCGAGGGACAAAACCATGGTTTAGCAGGAGCAGAGAAGCAAACAGTAGAGCTCTCCAATACTGGGAAATCTTCATTGGGAGATAGTATTGTCAGTGAATCAGGAATAGTCCTTGGGATCTTCAAATCAGTAGCTTGAGAAAAAGGCAGAGCCAGGGTAGTGGTGGGAGGGAAGCTAATATCAGAAGCTGAAGTCTGTACCTCAGTGACAGGGCCTTGAGAATCAACAAGCAGCAAGTATGAACTATGAAAACTCTTAATGACAGGCACCTTAGGAGTACAAGGAGTCTTTTCCGAAACTGCAATGGCCCTAACCACAGGGGTACCTAACCTGACAAAAACATGAATTGGTGTGTTTTCTAGTGCAAAATCTCTGATCACAGGACTCCTAACCGATAGTGAGGGTGTCTGGGTTTGATTAGAGAAAAAATCAGATGTATTGATAAGTGACTTAGAAACAATTACTGAGGTTCTAGATTTGCTGGACATGTGAGAAAAAATACCCTTTAAGACAGGAGCTTTAATTTCTTCCCAGAGTAACCCCATGTTTGCTGGGACATATTTAGACACAGTACTGAGGGACTGGGTTTCAGCAAAGGCAGGACAGCTAAATAGCTCAGATTTAAACCCCAGGACTTGTAATATGTGCATGGTGACCTCAGACAGTACTAAGGAAGTGACCACAGATATGCTGATCCCTGGAGAATTAGCCTGGACAGAGAAATCAGGGGGACCCCCAATCAGGATACTCCTTGTAGGAAGAGCTTCAGAATCAGAAGGAGAATCATTACCTCTCAGAGTCTCAAAACTAGAAAGACACAATTCAGCGAAAAGGGAAACAGTGTGCAAGCTTTTTACTAATCTATATGAAAAAGCGTCACTTTTGGGAGAAAACCGTGCATCAGCAAACATTCCTGGGAACATAATATGAACCCCAGGAGGGACATACAGACTACTGTATGCTTTTAACCCTAAGCTTAAAGAGGAGGAGAACTCAGACAGTACACGGGGGTGAATCATAACTGTACTGGTCTCTGAAGTAGGTATTTGGTAAGGAATGTCTGGGAAACCAGAAATTACTGCAGACTCCATAATGTGGGAACTATGCGCTGAAGCAGGGATCACCGCTATGTGGGCGACAGGCTGGTTCAGCGAAACACCCGGGAGAAGGAACTCTGCGAGCAAGCTTAGGGAAAAACCTGACTCCTGAATACATTTATCAGGAACCAGAACTTTAGCCGAAGTCTCCGGAGACGAAACTTGAGCTGAAGCAGGGGATTTATAGCAAAGAATATCTAGGGACTCCGTACGGTTATGGGAATCCCTCAATGCAACCTCTGCTGTCTGACTTGTGGACTCATTCTTTGAGGCTAAAACGAAGGCATTAACTTGGAGGCAGCAAGAATTTACAGGGGTTAATGCAGACAATGCCTGAGAGTAAAACATAGGTAATCTCTCTGTATTAGGAGAGACCAGGAATCTCTCGTCTGAAGCTAGGGGCGTGACCATGGCTGGCAGAGAACAGGGATTTACCAAAGGAAACTCAGAGAGCTGCCCCACAGGGGTTAATACAGAAATAACCCTGGGAACAGAACTTAGGGATTCTTTCTCTGACGGGGAAAGCGCACAGGACTGCCTAGCAGAGTTTAAAGCTGGAAAACCCTCAAGAGCTGGAGTGACAGATTCGGAGTTAGAAATAGGGGAACAAAGGGACTTATTCTCTGATAGTAGAACCTTAGTGTTGGCTAGTGAAACATATGTATTCTCCAGGGGAACCTCACAGGACTGCTCGGCAGGGGTTAAAGCTGGAAAACCCTCAAGACCTAGAGAAAGGACTTCTGAGCTAGAAATAGGAGAACTAATGAACTTATTCTCTGATACAAGAACATTAGTGCTGGGTAGAGCAACATATGTATTCTCCAGGGGAACCTCACAGGACTGATCGGCAGGGGTTAACGAAAACATATCATTGGCGTCAGGGAACCCGGCCATACACTCAGGGCAAGGATCCGTGGTAGACAAGGGATACAGCCAAGCGGCAGCGAAGCTGGCGAGGGGAGGATCCTGTTCCTTTATGCAAATGTCCAATGTCATGGAAAGGATATGGAGTGTTTTTTGGGCATCAGCCAACATGAGGAGAGGGTCCTCTTTTGCTATATAAATGTCTAAAGACAAGGCCAGGGAAGAGAGTTCCTTTTGGGCGTCGTCCAATTCTAAAGGGTACACATTTTCCCAAGTTAAAGGGTAACCAGGAAAGCAAATACAAGCGGCCAGCGATTGTTTTAAGTCCCGGAGGCGGTAAACCTTCATCATGAGATCATTACGGCATTTGTTTTGCAAAGGGGTTAAACCTACAAACACAATCAGATCTTCAATCAGGGGTATTATCTCACATAGAAACTGGTATTCACACTGGGACTGGTTTACAGGCTGGGACAGGCTTTCAGACAGAAACTTACCAACCCTCACCACAGGGCGGTCCGAGTTTGTGCGGCCGAGCATACTGTCAGGGTTCTGCTCGCCACAAACCAGGACCGGACCGCGAGGCTGAGGTGGGGTTGTAAAAGCACCGACCTGAGACCGCGCAGGCTGATCCGGATTGCGCAGTTCGTAGTCATATGTCGCAGGATCAGGATTGGAGAAGACAGCGTCGTCGTTGTAGAAGCCAGGGTCAGGACAGGAGACATCAGGATAAACATTGTTCAGACAAGAGTTCGGCAACATGTAGTCAGGAGAACCCCGCTTCAGCTTAGGAGCGCGGGGTTGGGCTCTGCGCGAGCGACGGCCATGGCCCATGGTGCTGGTCACAAGAGATGGTAAGCAGACCAGAGTAGCACACCGCTTTGCTGCACGGGTGCACCAGTGCTACAGCGCAAGAGTCCTGAGCGGGCTAGGGAATCCTCTGTCTCAGCGCAGGAATCCAGGAGGCTGAAGGACGCAGGGACGAAACCTCTGCTTCAGCACAGGAGAACAGGAGTGGACCACTGCGTGAATATAGCAGCCGGTCCCAGGAACAAGGAGCTGAAGTGAACAAGAAGAGTACTCAGCTACAACACAGGAGACTGGAGCAGACCGCTGCGTGAATATAGCAGCCGGCCTTAGGAAACCTGGAGCTGCAGACAACAAGGAGAATACTCCGCTTCAGCATGAGGGACAGGAACAAGCGAGGGCTTGTGGCAGAACAGATAGTGACATCCAGGAAGGACTATGCTCGGCAGGGAGCATTATGGGAAGACAATACTTAAAGGCCAGCGGGCCAATCCCCGGAGAGGGGTGTGAAGGTACTGCTCCAATGAATGAATGCAAGTCTAGGTTGCAGTGATAGGCTGCACAGCTGCAGTAGATACCAGAGGGAGTGTGTATTGCTTTGGTGAGTGAATCCAGGCTGCAGCAAACATCAGGAGAGGTGCTCCAGGACTGCACATGTCTGCAAGGTAAGGCAACCAGTAAACCACGGAGCGGATTCCTTACAGTACCCCCCCCTTCACGCGAGACCTCCGGGCGAACATGAGCACACATAGAGTTGGGGGACCGGGAATTGTTGCTGAACCGTCTAGGATTGGGGGTAGAGTCGTGGTCCAGAGACTCGTGGTTACTCCTTAGTGTACCCCCACCCCACGGTGAAAACAGCGGCCAGACAGGACCATCCATGGGTCTCGGAGACATCGAATTGTTCCTAAAGTTCTTTAGGTGGAAAGGGGATCCGTAAACTAGCAGTTCCTTGGTGAGTACAGTTCTAGGAAATAAGAGTGGTAGAAGAAACATCCTTGGTACATGGCTCGCCCCGCAAAATGACTTGGAAATCCAGGGCTGTGAAGAACCAGAGGGTTCCAGAGCAGAAACGGCAGAAGAACCCCTACAGGAAGCCCAGTCTTTAATAAAGGAACCTGAATCTAGGCTCAGCGGCCCTGATAGTTGATCGAATACACCAGGAGGAACTTTGTAACAGAAAAAGTCTTGGCTGACCACTGCATGTTGAAATTTGCGAGAATTTTTTCCTCTAGAAGGCTCCCAGGTAATGGTTAGTAATGGTATAGGCTGGTTGGAAGCATCTCCCGATATTGGTATGGAAGGTGACAAGGCAAGCAGTAAACCCGGCATAGGGACCGAAATCTTGGGATACGTACAGAGTATTTCCAACTGAGAGGAAATAACAGGGGCAACCGAAAATTCCGAGGGACAAAACCATGGTTTAGCAGGAGCAGAGAAGCAAACAACAGTAGAGCTCTCCAATACTGGGAAATCTTCATTGGGAGATAGTATTGTCAGTGAATCAGGAATAGTCCTTGGGATCTTCAAATCAGTAGCTTGAGAAAAAGGCAGAGCCAGGGTAGTGGTGGGAGGGAAGCTAACATCAGAAGCTGAAGTCTGTACCTCAGTGACAGGGCCTTGAGAATCAACAAGCAGCAAGTATGAACTATGAAAACTCTTAATGACAGGCACCTTAGGAGTACAAGGAGTCTTTTCCGAAACTGCAATGGCCCTAACCACAGGGGTACCTAACCTGACAAAAACATGAATTGGTGTGTTTTCTAGTGCAAAATCTCTGATCACAGGACTCCTAACCGATAGTGAGGGTGTCTGGGTTTGATTAGAGAAAAAATCAGATGTATTGATAAGTGACTTAGAAACAATTACTGAGGTTCTAGATTTGCTGGACATGTGAGAAAAAATACCCTTTAAGACAGGAGCTTTAATTTCTTCCCAGAGTAACCCCATGTTTGCTGGGACATATTTAGACACAGTACTGAGGGACTGGGTTTCAGCAAAGGCAGGACAGCTAAATAGCTCAGATTTAAACCCCAGGACTTGTAATATGTGCATGGTGACCTCAGACAGTACTAAGGAAGTGACCACAGATATGCTGATCCCTGGAGAATTAGCCTGGACAGAGAAATCAGGGGGACCCCCAATCAGGATACTCCTTGTAGGAAGAGCTTCAGAATCAGAAGGAGAATCATTACCTCTCAGAGTCTCAAAACTAGAAAGACACAATTCAGCGAAAAGGGAAACAGTGTGCAAGCTTTTTACTAATCTATATGAAAAAGCGTCACTTTTGGGAGAAAACCGTGCGTCAGCAAACATTCCTGGGAACATAATATGAACCCCAGGAGGGACATACAGACTACTGTATGCTTTTAACCCTAAGCTTAAAGAGGAGGAGAACTCAGACAGTACACGGGGGTGAATCATAACTGTACTGGTCTCTGAAGTAGGTATTTGGTAAGGAATGTCTGGGAAACCAGAAATTACTGCAGACTCCATAATGTGGGAACTATGCGCTGAAGCAGGGATCACCGCTATGTGGGCGACAGGCTGGTTCAGCGAAACACCCGGGAGAAGGAACTCTGCGAGCAAGCTTAGGGAAAAACCTGACTCCTGAATACATTTATCAGGAACCAGAACTTTAGCCGAAGTCTCCGGAGACGAAACTGCGGAAACTTGAGCTGAAGCAGGGGATTTATAGCAAAGAATATCTAGGGACTCCGTACGGTTATGGGAATCCCTCAATGCAACCTCTGCTGTCTGACTTGTGGACTCATTCTCTGAGGCTAAAACGAAGGCATTAACTTGGAGGCAGCAAGAATTTACAGGGGTTAATGCAGACAATGCCTGAGAGTAAAACATAGGTAATCTCTCTGTATTAGGAGAGACCAGGAATCTCTCGTCTGAAGCTAGGGGCGTGACCATGGCTGGCAGAGAACAGGGATTTACCAAAGGAAACTCAGAGAGCTGCCCCACAGGGGTTAATACAGAAATAACCCTGGGAACAGAACTTAGGGATTCTTTCTCTGACGGGGAAAGCGCACAGGACTGCCTAGCAGAGTTTAAAGCTGGAAAACCCTCAAGAGCTGGAGTGACAGATTCGGAGTTAGAAATAGGGGAACAAAGGGACTTATTCTCTGATAGTAGAACCTTAGTGTTGGCTAGTGAAACATATGTATTCTCCAGGGGAACCTCACAGGACTGCTCGGCAGGGGTTAAAGCTGGAAAACCCTCAAGACCTAGAGAAAGGACTTCTGAGCTAGAAATAGGAGAACTAATGAACTTATTCTCTGATACAAGAACATTAGTGCTGGGTAGAGCAACATATGTATTCTCCAGGGGAACCTCACAGGACTGATCGGCAGGGGTTAACGAAAACATATCATTGGCGTCAGGGAACCCGGCCATACACTCAGGGCAAGGATCCGTGGTAGACAAGGGATACAGCCAAGCGGCAGCGAAGCTGGCGAGGGGAGGATCCTGTTCCTTTATGCAAATGTCCAATGTCATGGAAAGGATATGGAGTGTTTTTTGGGCATCAGCCAACATGAGGAGAGGGTCCTCTTTTGCTATATAAATGTCTAAAGACAAGGCCAGGGAAGAGAGTTCCTTTTGGGCGTCGTCCAATTCTAAAGGGTACACATTTTCCCAAGTTAAAGGGTAACCAGGAAAGCAAATACAAGCGGCCAGCGATTGTTTTAAGTCCCGGAGGCGGTAAACCTTCATCATGAGATCATTACGGCATTTGTTTTGCAAAGGGGTTAAACCTACAAACACAATCAGATCTTCAATCAGGGGTATTATCTCACATAGAAACTGGTATTCACACTGGGACTGGTTTACAGGCTGGGACAGGCTTTCAGACAGAAACTTACCAACCCTCACCACAGGGCGGTCCGAGTTTGTGCGGCCGAGCATACTGTCAGGGTTCTGCTCGCCACAAACCAGGACCGGACCGCGAGGCTGAGGTGGGGTTGTAAAAGCACCGACCTGAGACCGCGCAGGCTGATCCGGATTGCGCAGTTCGTAGTCATATGTCGCAGGATCAGGATTGGAGAAGACAGCGTCGTCGTTGTAGAAGCCAGGGTCAGGACAGGAGACATCAGGATAAACATTGTTCAGACAAGAGTTCGGCAACATGTAGTCAGGAGAACCCCGCTTCAGCTTAGGAGCGCGGGGTTGGGCTCTGCGCGAGCGACGGCCATGGCCCATGGTGCTGGTCACAAGAGATGGTAAGCAGACCAGAGTAGCACACCGCTTTGCTGCACGGGTGCACCAGTGCTACAGCGCAAGAGTCCTGAGCGGGCTAGGGAATCCTCTGTCTCAGCGCAGGAATCCAGGAGGCTGAAGGACGCAGGGACGAAACCTCTGCTTCAGCACAGGAGAACAGGAGTGGACCGCTGCGTGAATATAGCAGCCGGTCCCAGGAACAAGGAGCTGAAGTGAACAAGAAGAGTACTCAGCTACAACACAGGAGACTGGAGCAGACCGCTGCGTGAATATAGCAGCCGGCCTTAGGAAACCTGGAGCTGCAGACAACAAGGAGAATACTCCGCTTCAGCATGAGGGACAGGAACAAGCGAGGGCTTGTGGCAGAACAGATAGTGACATCCAGGAAGGACTATGCTCGGCAGGGAGCATTATGGGAAGACAATACTTAAAGGCCAGCGGGCCAATCCCCGGAGAGGGGTGTGAAGGTACTGCTCCAATGAATGAATGCAAGTCTAGGTTGCAGTGATAGGCTGCACAGCTGCAGTAGATACCAGAGGGAGTGTGTATTGCTTTGGTGAGTGAATCCAGGCTGCAGCAAACATCAGGAGAGGTGCTCCAGGACTGCACATGTCTGCAAGGTAAGGCAACCAGTAAACCACGGAGCGGATTCCTTACACACACATTATAATGGGACGTTTGAGGAGCTGCCTGGCACACATTATAATGGGAAGTTTCAGGAGCTGCCTGGCACACATTATAATGGGAAGTTTCAGGAGCTGCCTGACACACATTATAATGGGATGTTTCAGGAGCTGCCTAGCACACATTATAATGGGAAGTTTCAGGAGCTCCCTGGCACACATTATAATGGGAAGTTTCAGGAGCTGCCTGGCACACATTACAATGGGATGTTTCAGGAGCTGCCTGGCACACATTACAATGGGATGTTTCAGGAGCTGCCTGGCACACATTATAATGGGACGTTTCAGGAGCTGCCTGGCACACATTATAATGGGAAGTTCAGGAGCTGCCTGACACACATTATAATGGGAAGTTTCAGGAGCTGCCTGGCACACATTATAATGAGACATTTCAGGAGCTGCCTGGCACACATTACAATGGGAAGTTTCAGGAGCTGCCTGGCACACATTATAATTGGAAGTTTCAGGAGCTGCCTGGCACACATTATAATGGGAAGTTTCGGGAGCTGCGTGGCACACATTATAATGGGACGTTTCAGGAGCTGCCTGGCACACATTATAATGGGAAGTTTCAGCAGCTGCCTGGCACACATTATAATGGGAAGTTTCAGGAGCTGCCTGGCACACATTATAATGGGACGTTTCCGTTTCTCCTCTATTTGCTTTTCCTTCCGTGTTAGAAACCCGTACCAGTTGTAAGAAGCTGGACATAGAAGCCTTTCGCAATGATACAACCAGGAGCAAAAAATAGAGCATTGTGCCAAAACATACCTGATGTAGCTGACCTTATTGCTCCCGCTGGCAAGTTACAGCGGGACACACAATGCGCCAGCGACTGTAAATGCATTAGCCACATGTGGGACACGTCAAAAGGAGGTGGGGCTAACGCACCCACAGGTGCAATAACGTCCGGTACATCTGCACCTCGCTTTGATACAGGGCCCCATTCAGTTTCACGACACAATAAAAGTATAGACGTTAACATTGGTTATTCACCCCCTGTTAATAATAATAATTTACTTGTTTTTCCAAAGACCCTATAAAAAGCCTTAGAGAAACATTTTTACTAGTTGCCACACATTAGTGTCTAGATTTTTATTTTTAAATCACAGATTCTTTTCAACCATATGCACAGACCACAAGAAATATTCTATAATAAACAGGCTGGTAAAAATAATGATCAAACCATAGTCCGGAATCTATAGCCACAGCTTGTCTTTATAGGGAACCTGGAGGAGGCTACTTTGCTGCTGATTTATGACTGTGCTGTTTAGCTGCCTCTGTGGGGGAAGAAGCATCAGTATCTGTTTAACCAGCTGGGTTTTCCACTGTCTAAGTATGTAAGAGATCCCTGCATTGTGTTTGATGGTGAGCAGATCGTGAAATTCCCATATGGACTGATGGAGATGGACAATGAGTTTGAAAGGAAACATGTTTTTACTTACTGCAAAATAACTATAAAGCGGCGGTCTGCTCCTGTTGCCTCAAACAATTGCTTGCTTAGATATATATTTTCTTAGACTTATCTTTAAACTAATTATGCGAGGAAGCTTTACGGTAAACATGGCAAGCATAATGCATGAAGTGATAAACATCTGCCAATGATATATTAACTATATTTATATTTGTGTTATAACAAATAAATCATCCAAAACACACACACACACACACACATACATACATATATATATAATCAAAAAATAAATAGTTGATACCGTTCTGTGGCTAACGAAATGCTTTTATTTGTGCGAGCTTTCGAGATACACTGATCTCTTCTTCCGGCGATGTTACAATGAATGAAGCTAGGATAGCTCGAAAGCTCGCACAAATAAAAGCATTTCGTTAGCCACAGAACGGTATCATCTATTTATTTTTTGATTATAGGCATTCTAAAACCACTTGTCAGGAACACACCCAGCTATATCCAGGATACCACCGACCTGCTAAACAAACTGAATGCAATTGGCCCCCTCCCAACAGGAACACTACTAGCAACCATGGATGTAGAGTCACTTTATACCAACATCCCCCATGAGGATGGGATTTCAGCCTGCAGATACTTTCTGGGACCGCAGGAGCCACTCACAGAGACAGTAACTAAATGCATCGAATTTATTCTGACCCATAACTACTTCACATTTGGAAATGACACATACCTTCAGACAACCGGGACCGCAATGGGTACTCGGATGGCGCCACAGTATGCCAGTCTGTTCTGCGCAAAACTTGAAAGTGACTTTCTGTCCACCTGTCACTTGAATCCCCTTACATACCTTCGCTACATCGATGACATCCTCCTGATTTGGACCTCTGGCGAACAGGACCTCCTACAGTTCTATGACAACCTCAATACTTTCCACCCGACCATCAACCTCAAACTCACCCATTCCCCGGATGAAGTACATTTCCTAGACACCACCATTACTATAAAGAACAACCAACTACAGACCTCTGTATACCGCAAACCTACAGACAGAGCCAGCTATTTGAGGGACAACAGCTTCCACCCGACACACACCAAACATGCAACCATCTACAGTCAAGCCATACGATACAACCGGATATGCTCCGACACAGCAGACAGAGACCAGCGGATTAAAGCCTTGAGATCAGACTTTATAAACCGTGGGTATAACCACAGAATTGTAGACCAGCAAATTCACAAAGCCACCAGAATACCAAGAAGTGATCTCCTTGAATACAAACAGAAGGAGACAAGCGACAGGGTACCTTTGGTGGTCACATATAACCCACACCTAGGAGCCCTACGCAAGATCGCCAGGAAACTACAACCCATCCTCCAGGAAGATACAAGACTGCAACAGGTCTTCCCTGAAGCACCCTTATTATCATACAGACAACCCCATAATCTCAAGAATATTATGGTGAGGAGTAAAGTATTCAGCAGTACAACTGAATGCGGGACAAAACCATGCCAGGACCCAAGATGCAAAACCTGCGCAATGCTCTACACAGCGGACACAATTCAAATACCACACAGGAATCGGGAATACAAAATCAGAGGAAGGTTCACCTGTTCTTCCAGCAATGTCGTGTACCTCATCATGTGCATGAAATGCCCAGGGAGCTGCTACTACATAGGTGAGACAGGGCAGGGGCTAAACAAGAGAATGAACCTGCATCGCCACAGCATCACACGCGGTACAAGAGACAGTCCTGTTGGCGAACATTTCTCTGACTCTGGCCATAAGATGAACGATCTGAGGGTTGCCATACTCAAAGGTAATCTTAAAACCCCGAAAGAGAGACGGTTGCATGAATACAAATTTATGCAACTGTTCGGGACACTTAGCAGTGGCCTAAACAGAGATCGAAATTTTATGAGTCATTACTGACACTAGTGAACTCTCGTCCCATGAGCGCTAAAGGCCATGTCTGTACATACTGTGCTATATGTATGCACACACAGCTGTCTCTCACACATACTAATACTCCATGTTTTTCCATCCCTATACACCAATAGGGACCACTTAGTATCCACACAAACTTTTAGTTGTGCTACAAACTCTCACATTTCCACACCCACCCACACCATTTATATCCACTCCCACTCCACACACACCTTGTGTAAAGCACTGTATATACTGTGGGCTCTCCATTCATTTTTATTCACACTGATACACATACACACTCTTTCTTCACTTGCTTTCACAGTAACCTTTTGACACCTCTAGCCATAAAACACATCCACACCGGGGGAAGGAACAGCACAGATAACATTCCAAGAGACACTGTTTTTAAGTATACCTTTTGCTTCATTCATTGTAACATCGTCGGAAGAAGAGATCAGTGTATCTCGAAAGCTCGCACAAATAAAAGCATTTCGTTAGCCACAGAACGGTATCATCTATTTATTTTTTGATTATATATATATATATATATATATATATATATATAAAAATGGAGAGTCCTTACCAGGCAGACCAGGAGTCCAAGACCACGCAGCAAGAACCGAGACAGCACTCAGATTGATATCAAATATAGATGTATTGAAAAAAAGGCACATACAACCGACGTTTCGGTCCTGAAACAGGGCCTTTCTCAAGGGAGTGCTCACCCTTAAGTGACAAAAACCACCATTATATACCCACATGCAACACCATTAGCAAATAGTGATAGGTTAACAACCTGCCCCTCCTCTCTGGATCAGCTGAAAGCAACTATACACAAAACAATCTAAATGACAACATTGCTATGCAACCTATAAGACCCGGAGTGTCTGTATGGGGGAACCCTTAAAGCAGAAGCCCGTGAGCATGCGCAGGTGTGCAATGCCAGGCGCGAGTGTAAATGTATAGACCCATGCGCCGAGATACAGCGTCTAGTATCGTCATAGCGATACCACAAAAGGGGGACCATCGCGCATATGTGTACTAATATGCCAAAGCACAGAGCGCGAGAGAGCGACACCATTGCGCATGCGTACAGGGACGGAATATGAGCGTCTCAAGTTGCCATGGCGATACAATACCGGAGCAGTCATTGCGCATGTATGCGCTGACAGTCTGAAACGCGGAGCGCGAGTGGAAGCCCATTGCGCATGCGTGCAGGTATAGCATGTAAAAGCCAGAATAACTGGTAGAGTATGAACGCAGCTTAAACGCACAGCCTTAGGGTAAACTGAAAACATTAATGAGCATGAGATAATGCATCCTGAGGGGGCACAATACAGTGTGAACACCAAAGTGCTAAATAAAGATAAAAAGCAAGATATAAAAACCATGAGTGTGTAGGCAAGGAAGGGAAAGGAAAGAGGGTGGTTGAGAAGCAACATACAGGGGGACAAAAACAAAGGAAACTACAAAAGGATAATGGGAAAGGGGAAGGTAGGAAATGAGGGAAAGAAACCAGACAAATTAGAAAAAAAAGGGGAAATAATAATAAACAATAAAGACCAATGGGTATACTGAGGGCCATGTCAAGGACAATGGCAGAAGTGTATAGGGGAGGCAAAAAAGGAGCAAATGTAAGATAAACTGATAAGGTTGAAATAATTAAATAAAGCAACTAAGTCTCAAGTCCTCGTTCAAGCCATAAGGTGACAATGTCCTCAGATCGTGAATGGCTTTAGCCTCCAACTGGAGCAGCAGTCTGTCACGATCCCCACCACGTGTTGATAGGTTCGCTTGTATAATCGGCATACATTTCAGCGACGAAAGGCCATGACGGTGTTGTTTGAAATGTCTCACCACTGGGAGGAGTTTAAGGTCGTCATCAACATTTTGGTCCAGGAGTGCCTTACGGATAGTTGACCTGTGCACAGCCATGCGTTCTTTCAACATGCGGCTTGTTTTGCCTATATAGTAAAGGCCACAAGGACATTTAATAAAATAGACCACAAATTTTGACTCACAGGTCATAGCAGTCTTAATGCCGATGGATTTCCCACTATGTGGATGTGCCAAGCCTGCCGGTCTGTAGAAAACCACAGTTGATGCATCCATGGCATTTGTATACACCAGGTTTTCGCTGAAGCCATGTTGTAGCATTGGCATATTTGGTAGTTGGATCAGCCTGCACGAACATATCCCTTAAGTTCCTTCCACGGCGATAGCACATTCTTGGTGGTGTTTGACAGATGCTCCCAATTTTAGGATCATTGGCTAGAATGTTCCAATTTCTTTTAATACTGCATTTAATAAGATTGGACGAGGTAGTGTAAGTGCTGCTAATGTTAATTGATTTGTTATCAATTATTTCTGTAGAAGGTAAAAGCAGGGAAACCCTGTCAATAGCCCGTACCTTAGTTAGGGCCACATTAACTTCCGATCTTGAGTATCCCCTATCCAAAAACCTCTTAGCCATTTTCCATAATGCATCTTCGACCAGCATAGGGTCACTAGTAATGCGTTTGACCCTTAGCATCTGAGAGAATGGGAGTCCTCGTTTCAGTGGTTCCGGATGGTGACTCAAAGCACACAGAAGAGTGTTTCTGTCTGTAGGTTTGTGAAAAATCTCAGTCGCTGGTCTACCATCTTTTTTATAGACCACTGTGTCTAGAAAGGGAATACGGTCCATGCTGTAATTAACAGTAAACCGAATCGTTGACGGTATCGAATTCAAGTAACAGATAAATTGTGTCAGTTCCTCCTCCTTTCCACGCCAAATTAGGAAGATGTCATCAATGTAGCGGGTGTAATGAACAATATTGTAAAAAGGGGCATTGACACAAACTGACACAATATATCTGTTACTTGAATTCGATACCGTCAATGATTCGGTTTACTGTTAATTACAGCATGGACCGTATTCCCTTTCTAGACACAGTGGTCTATAAAAAAGATAGTAGACCAGCGACTGAGATTTTTCACAAACCTACAGACAGAAACACTCTTCTGTGTGCTTTGAGTCACCATCCGGTACCACTGAAACGAGGACTCCCATTCTCTCAGATGCTAAGGGTCAAACGCATTACTAGTGACCCTATGCTGGTCGAAGATGCATTATGGAAAATGGCTAAGAGGTTTTTGGATAGGGGATACTCAAGATCGGAAGTTAATGTGGCCCTAACTAAGGTACGGGCTATTAACAGGGTTTCCCTGCTTTTACCTTCTATGGAAATAATTGATAACAAATCAATTAACATTAGCAGCACTTACACTACCTCGTCCAATCTTATTAAACGCAGTATTAAAAGAAATTGGAACATTCTAGCCAATGATCCTAAAATTGGGAGCATCTGTCAAACACCACCAAGAATGTGCTATCGCCGTGGAAGGAACTTAAGGGATATGTTCGTGCAGGCTGATCCGACTACCAAATATGCCAATGCTACAACATGGCTTCAGCGAAAACCTGGTGTATACAAATGCCATGGATGCATCAACTGTGGTTTTCTACAGACCGGACAGTCCTTTGCACATCCACATAGTGGGAAATCCATCTGCATTTAGACTGCTATGACCTGTGAGTCGAAATTTGTGGTCTATTTTATTAAATGTCCTTGTGGCCTTTACTATATAGGCAAAACAAGCCGCATGCTGAAAGAACGCATGGCTGTGCACAGGTCAACTATCCGTAAGGCACTCCTGGACCAAAATGTTGATGACGACCTTAAACTCCTCCCAGTGGCGAGACATTTCAAACAACACCGTCATGGCCATTCGTCGCTGAAATGTATGCCGATTATACTGTACAAGCGAACCTATCAACACGTGGTGGGGACCGTGACAGACTGCTGCTCCAGTTGGAGGCTAAAGCCATTCACGATCTGAGGACATTGTCACCTTATGGCTTGAACGAGGACTTGAGACTTAGTTGCTTTATTTAATTATTTCAACCTTATCAGTTTATCTTACATTTGCTCCTTTTTTGCCTCCCCTATACACTTCTGCCATTATCCTTGACATGGCCCTCAGTATACCCATTGGTCTTTATTGTTTATTATTATTTCCCCTTTTTTTTCTAATTTGTCTAGTTTCTTTCCCTCATTTCCTACCTTCCCCTTTCCCATTATCCTTTTGTAGTTTCCTTTGTTTTTGTCCCCCTGTATGTTGCTTCTCAACCACCCTCTTTCCTTTCCCTTCCTTGCCTACACACTCATGGTTTTTATATCTTGCTTTTTATCTTTATTTAGCACTTTGGTGTTCACACTGTATTGTGCCCCCTCAGGATGCATTATCTCATGCTCATTAATGTTTTCAGTTTACCCTAAGGCTGTGCGTTTAAGCTGCGTTCATACTCTACCAGTTATTCTGGCTTTTACATGCTATACCTGCACGCATGCGCAATGGGCTTCCACTCGCGCTCCGTGTTTCAGACTGTCAGCGCATACATGCGCAATGACTGCTCCGGTATTGTATCGCCATGGCAACTTGAGACGCTCATATTCCGTCCCTGTACGCATGCGCAATGGTGTCGCTCTCTCGCGCTCTGTGCTTTGGCATATTAGTACACATATGCGCGATGTTCCCCCTTTTGTGGTATCGCTATGACGATACTAGACGCTGTATCTCGGCGCATGGGTCTATACATTTACACTCGCGCCTGGCATTGCACACCTGCGCATGCTCACAGGCTTCAGCTTTAAGGGTTCCCCCATACAGACACTCCGGGTCTTATAGGTTGCATAGCAATGATGTCATTTAGATCGTTTTGTGTATAGTTGCTTTCAGCTGATCCAGAGAGGAGGGGCAGGTTGTTAACCTATCACTGTTTGCTAATGGTGTTGCATGTGGGTATATAATGGTGGTTTTTGTCACTTAAGGGTGAGCACTCCCTTGAGAAAGGCCCTGTTTCAGGACCGAAACGTCGGTTGTATGTGCCTTTTTTTCAATACATCTATATTTGATATCAATCTGAGTGCTGTCTCGGTTCTTGCTGCGTGGTCTTGGACTCCTGGTCTGCCTGGTAAGGACTCTCCATTTTTATTCAATATTATATGGGACAAGCACCGGCTTTCTACCTTTATTGCGAGTGACATCTGCCTTTGTACACACATATATATATATATAATTAATGCCTCAATAATACATAATGCCTTAAGTGCGGCCGCCTCGCAGCTCACAGCTCTCACGGCCCAGCTGAGAGTAAATTTCCTAGAAGGGATTGACACAGGGGATCCATGCTTCTGAACGGGATTCCCGCTGCGTTAATTCTAATGGTACGCCACCAGTTTGTAAGAGCTGCACAGAGAGAAGCGGTCCCTCTCTCTCTCGGTCTCCCCGCACAGTTCTTACATCAGATTTCACTATTTATATTATTTTTAGTACACAGGTCAGGTCCGGGCACCCCCTGCTTCCCAAGGGGTGACAGCATCTCTTGCAAGTTTAAATGTCCCGCAGCACGGCCCACGTGACATTTAAACAGCCCCAAGATACCGGCACCCGTCGGGAAGCAGGGGGTCCCCGCACCTGATATGAATGCGGTTCAGCTCAAGAGATCCCTTGCTTCAATACTGCATACTTAAAATAAAAATAGTGAGATCTGCTGTAGAACTGTGCGGGGAGAGAGGGACCGCTTATTTCTGACTCTCGCAGCGTTATCACTTCAGGGCCGCTGGCATCATTGACCTTGTGGGTGCAGGGAAGCTGTGAGCGGGCCATGGTCGGGCTCCATCTGTCAGCACTTTTTCTTAGACCCACAACGAAAGTAAATAGCACCAGATCTGTATAAGTGAAAAGCATGCATGCAAAACACAGTCAATTAGCTCTTGACACAATAGTTTCCTGCTACTGCAGTTGTGGTAACCTGTGGCTACTGTTTTAATCATGGCAAGTGGCACTGTCTGGGATGGCATAACAAATGTTGACCTGCTGATCTTCACTATTCTCCTCCTCCCTCCTGCTTTTTTCAATGTGGCCTCCTGTATAACCTCTCATCTATCCTGGTGTCTAGAGAAATGCAGGTCATGCAACATATTCTATAGTTAGTACTTTAGTTCTCAAGGGCCACCAACAGGTCAGGTTTGAAGGATATCCTTGCTTCAGCACAGGTGGCTCAATCAGCGGCTCAGTCGTTGACTGAGCAACTGATGGAGTCAACAGTGCTGAAGCAGGGATATCCTTCAAACCTGACATGTTGTTGGCAATTGAGGACTGGAGTTGGCCACCCCTACTATAGATGATGTTGGAAGAAGAAGATGGTGGGAGAAGCTTTGTGCTATGTCTAGGGTAGACGAGAAGTTGCCTTCTTGTAGAGCCGAGTGTGGGCCTGTAAAACGGTGTCTGAAAGAAGGGATGAGAGGAAGAGGCAGAGCCTGGGAAAGGATGCAGAGAGAGTTAGGGGAAGAAAAAGAGAATCTGAGCGAGGAATCTGAGTGAGGAGAAGTGGAATGACTGAAGGAAAAAGAGTGAGGTCAAGAGGGAAGGACTGAAAAAGGTGGAGTGGTGATACGTTACAGAGGTTGAGTAAGGGGAAGTGGGACAGAGAGCAGGTAAATTAGGTAGTGAAGATGGTTTCAAGAGAGTGGGGGAATAACAGAGAAGCCGAGTCAGGGAGAGTGGGAAGCAGAGAGTAAGGGAATGGAGGGAGACTGAAAGAGGGGTAAAAGTGAGAGGAAGGAGGAGAGGAGTTGACATGCATAGAGATTCATCATACTACATACTGTATGCACCAATGGTCTACGGCTGCAATATTCTGGAGTGTAGAGCTATGATTCAGTGGGGCAAAAGAGCAAGGGCTGCAGGAATGATGCTGCCAGCTGGTGTGGGTACATCTTATCAAACTGTCTCTGAGTAAAGCTTATCTTTACTCAGACCAATAAATAATAACAAAGGATAATACTAGAATAAGAAAGGGACCAGGTACAAGCAATTACCTTTACTGCAGCATGGAGGATGTACACCTAGACTCCGATTACTACAGTCTTTAGCCTTCCAAGTATTGTCACAAATTATATCATAAATATTGAAAGCTAATTTATGCACCTTTCATTGCAATACTGTACATCACAAACATAATCACATCATAACCAATGGTGTGAGTCATATATACTCTACAACAGGGGTGCACAAAATGGGGGGCGCAAGATTTTTTTGGGGGGCGTGGTGGTCGCGCTCTTCCCCAAGGCATTTAAATTAAATGCCGGGGGACCGTACAGGGCCTCTGCAACTTCACTTACCGTGACTCAGCCGGCTTGGGCGACGCATCATTTGTCACGTGACGTCACATGACCCCGCAGTGTCATTTGATGCTTCAGACTAGGTAAGGGGGGCGCGAGCAGTGGGGGAGGGCAGGCAGGGGGCGCAAGGCAAAAAGTTTGTGCACCCCTGCTCTACAATACTTTGAAACAAATTGAATAATGAGAGACACCCAGGGGCCGGCATAAGTTCTCTGAGAACTCAAAACATGTCTCTCCTGTCTGCAGTGCAGTATTGTCACAGGAGACGATTTCTATCATCAGAATTACTATGTGAATTATAGTATAAGAGTGTCACACTTGCCTCTGATCCGCGCGGAGACCGACTCAGGGAAGCACCACGGGGCAGAGTCATGCGCCCACGCACTGCCAGGGCAGTGCAGGCGCAGCGGCGTGATGGCGGAGCTCTGCGAGACGCAGCGCGCACGCGCACGGGTTGCTCGGCAACCAGGAAGCAGGAGAACGTGAGGGAGCTGCTGGAGCCTCCCACAGGCGGAGACTTGCTGAATGAAACGCATGACGTCATCACGTCGCGACGCGCATCGCGCACGCGCGCGGGTTGCCCGGCAACCAGAGCTAGCATCAGGAAAGCCTAATTGCAAGCTGTTTTTGATCAGTGTCTCTCTGACACCATTGGTGGACCAGAACACACCCCTGCAAGGTAATTGGACCCTTCCCTCTTATATACCTGCTTCTGCCTGTCCTTCATTGCTGAGCATAAACTCCTGTTTATGCATTGTGCTCACCGCTGCTGTTTAGTTTTGTCTTGAACCTGTCTGACCTGTTTGACCCTGCCTGTTCTTGGATTTCTACACTCTCCAGCGCTTTGACCCCGGCTTCGTTACTCGACTACTCTACCTTCTATTACCCAGGACCTTGGCTACGAAACTCTACCTACCCGGACTCCCCAACCCTGGAACACGGCAAGTACCCTGACTACCCTGACCTCTCCAACCCTACGATGCGGTACGACTAGGACTACGCACTCCGGACAGGACTGCGTGGTTGTGGGTCGGTGCCTATACATACCCCACCTCAGCCCCGCGGTCTTCCGTCCTGTTTGTGGTGAGCGCAGCGTGACAAAGAGTAAGTACATCAGACATGTACAGTATATAAACTGGAGACTTCCAACAATAATTTTGGAAGGGAGGAATTTAAAGTTCTTTATTATTTAAAAGAAATCCACATGCTGCTTCTGCTCCATGATATTCTTATTTTCAGTGTGTGAAATATAATCTAAAACACCACTATTTAGATAAGTCAATCATCGAAAGAATTTGTGAAAATTGGTTTAAAATAAGTTACATTTTCTTAGGAAACTGAAACGTAATAATACATTACTACTGTATATATATATATATAATATATATACAATTTAAAATAGCAATGTCAGCACATTTTAAAATTAAATTACAATTACAATTTCAGACCTGCAAACATACATTACTGTACTAGGCATAATATAATGTTTGTATTTGTCAAAGTCACTCTGCATCAGTTTTGGTTAGAATACTCGTACCAATAAACTGTACCAGATGTACACCTCAAAGCAGCAATCCCACCTACTGTACCCATTTTTTTTTAGTTTTTTTTTAAACTAATGATTTTTTTTTTACAGATTTCCAACCAGGAGATTGTCAGTAGCAGAACAGAGCTATTTTTTAACGCCATGGACTACCGTTTCCCATGATACATACCTAAGTAGTTGCTGGTATGTTCCTACCCATTAGGAAAATCAAAATGGCCACCAAATCTTGAGGGCCCCACAAGCAAATTGGAAGCCGTAACATCATCAGTTTTATAGCATTATGGCTTCCCCTGGAAGACTGTTTTAATGTCCAGTAAGTAACAACGGCAACAAAACAGGTAAGTATCTCGAGGTCCAGAGAATCCAAATATAGTATGGTTTATCTAAAAAAAATCAACATTGAAATTCATCAACATTGATTCTTTAAATACAATACCTACCACTGCAATGTGTTACTTCAAATCTTACTCAGTTATACAAGGTTACTGACAGACCAGCACATGGGATTGCAGATTAGGACTGGATCTTTAACACACTTTTCACATAGAGGTAGTTGACAGACATGCAACCAAGGTGTTAAAACGATATATATATATATATATATATATATATATATATATATATATATATATGTAAAAAGAAAATAAAAAAGCGCCCAATCCTAGTGCATTACTGTGCAAAAATAATTTAATTTCCCAAAAAAGCTCAAAATCAAACTCACAAACATAGAAGATAAAAATGCAGTTTATGAGATTATACTCATGCTCCAAATAACAGCAAACATCTGCTCCTCTGCTCCACTGCTCTGCAGCTCCACCGGATCCAATCTAGCCCTCGTGAGTAACCATCCAGCAGGGACTCACGACATCAGGCTCTCCACGAACTCCTTCCCCGGGAACACACCACCAGATGACTATAGTTTCCACCGGGGATGCCGGATGTGGCAGAACAGCGGCTGACGTCACACACTTAGTGTAGGGGTGACAAGCAGGTCACGGAACAACGCTAGGATATCCACAGCACACCTAGCCCTACGTGTTTCACCAGACAAGCTGATTTCATCAGGGGATGGGCTCTGGGTATACTATCACAAGTATATATACCCATGAATCCAATTAGCTGTATTAGAAATTGTTAAAAGGTCATGTGTAATCAATCAACTATTAAAAGGTCTAAAAATGTTATCTGTGAAATAAACATGAAAATGAAAACATAAAAACCAGTAAAATTGATATTGTAACTTAGATGATCACATAATTAATTGAAAATGAAAATAATAATAACAAATAGACTACCAAGTATATACATGGTCTCTGATAGAAAGACCATAAATTATATGAAGTAAATACCTGAAATCAACTGTGTGAACAGAAGAATCTATGAACTTATTGAAAATGTGTTGGCTTGAAGGAGGATAGACTTGAATATGAGTAAACATAATATTATTCACTGAAAGATATATGCATATATTAGTGACTTTGATATAAAGATGTATAATAAGTATGATGTGTAAATGATAAGAAAGTGCAAGAGAAAAAGGACAGGAAAAAATGAAATGAAATATAACCCCCCTGAATGGATTGAAGGGAGCGAAAGGGGACACATAACCCTACTTAATATTGATTTGTACATAAGAGAAACCTATGAAGATCCACGAATGGAAGGGAATTCCCTATGGCCTACAACATTAATGACAAATTATAAGAAATATAAATATATATATGAACAATGTGATAGACCAGAAGTGACAATGAGGAAAAACAGGACAATATATATAATATTAAGTTCAAAAGAACATCTACTATTGTACTACGAGAAAAGAGATAAGAATGCAGACCGGACATGTATCCCAGGTCACTAGGTGCCTCAAATCTGGCAAGATTGTACTATACAGCCAATCACACTCCACCCATCCCAAAGGAAAATATTAATTGTGAAGTGAACCTACCAAACAAGTATAGAATGGAATAGTTGTAACTAACTCTAAAAAAATATATAAACCTATCAATATGAATGATTATTAGTGATAGTGATATAATAATATAATATGTTGTGTATATATAATAAACATGTGTTGATGTGAACGAAGGGAAAAAGAAATTGTATATATAAAATTTAAATAAGATGAAACCCCATGTGGCTGAACTCGAAGGGAACATGTTTAGCATGTTCAAACCAGACCTCCGTGTTCAACCAGCATGGGGAAAGGGGAACGAGAGGGGAAGGGGGAGAAGGGGTGTTTGAGTTGGGATTAGACAACAGTGCTGATGTCAATACAGTCATTTAGGCCTTCTGGACTAAGTGTATTTAGTTCGTAAATCCAGTACGTTTCTCTCAAACTTAATAGTTTGTGCCTATCTGCACTCAGAAGTGTAGAACTAATTGCCTCAATGCCCAGAACTACCAAAGAAGATGGGTCTTTATTGTGTTTAAGTTTGTAATGTCTGGACAGACTATGCGTTTGTAATCCATGGATGATATTTCGTCGATGTTCTAAAAATCGCGTGCACAGGGCCAGATTAGTCCTTCCAATATATTGAATCCCACAGGGACACGTGATCACATATATTATAAAGGTGGACAGATAATTGATATGGCCCTTCACTTGATGTATGGATCCATTTGAATGTGATGTAATGGTATTGGATTTATGCACGTGAGGCATCTCGAACGTTCACACAAAAAATTGCCATCTTTTATTTTAATATTAGTATTATGACTAATATTATATTTTAATCTACTAGGTGCCACAATAGATTTTATATTTCTCACCTTCTGGAAAACCACCAGTATCCTTGGAGGTAATTTTTTTCCTATAATGGGATCGCTAAGCAATATTTCCCAATGCTTATTGAGTATATTTTGAGAGGCGCAATTAAATTGTGTGATGAAAAGAGGTGAACTCACCCAATCATGTCTGTGTGTTTGTCCATTATTTTTCTTAGAAAGTGTGTTGTTTTTGGATTTCTCCAAAAGCGATAGTCTATCCAACTGACCCACTTGTTTAAAGGTCTCCTGAACAGTGTGTTTGTTGTAACCCTTGGCCCCAAATTTATTGACCAGAGCATCCCCCTGGGCCAAATAGTCAGAGTCAAGAGAACAATTTCTCCTGACTCTGAGAAATTGGCCCCTGGGGACGTTCTCCAACCATTTTTTATAGTGGTTGCTTGTATGACGCAAATATGTATTTGTGGAGACTTTTTTGAAAAATGTTTTTGTAATTATCTGATTCCGTGTTAGCCATTATTTCCAAATCTAAAAAGTTAATTTTACATTTATCTGTTTCAAATGTGAAACGTAAATCCATTTGGTTGTCATTGAAGGACGACAAAATGTCAGTGAGTGTCTCTAAATCTCCATCCCAAATAAATAAAAGATCGTCTATGAAACGGCCATAGAATACCAGACCCGTCCCCAGCCTAGCATTCCCCCAGACATGGGTATCCTCCCATAGGCCCATGTATAGGTTAGCATAGCTGGGGGTGAAGCGGGTGCCCATGGCCGTTCCACAGACCTGTAGATAATATTCACTTTCAAATAAAAAATAATTGTGCTCTAAGATAAACAAAATAGACTTCAAAATTAAATCCCTTTGTATATTACTAAATTGATTTTCCTTCTCCAAAAAATGTGCTACCACTACTACTCCTTTAGTGTGACTAATGCATGTATATAAAGAGGCCACATCACATGTGGCCCAAATATATGTGGATTTACAGGGAATCCCTGAGATGGAGTCGAAGGCACTACAACGTGTCCCTAATATATGATCTTAATTTGACCACCAAGAGCTGTAGAAAATAGTCTACATATTGAGACACGCTGGACATCATCGACTCCACCCCAGAGACTATGGGTCTCCCTGGTGAATGCTCCACATCTTTATGCACTTTCGGTATGTGATAGAACACAGGTGTTCTAGGGTACCGTTTGAATAAAAACTCAAATTCTGATTTTGTGATTATCTCCCTGTGTTGTGCCTCTAGTAAAAAGCTTTTTAATTCCTTTTGATATGTGTCCATAGGGTCTTGTTCCAAAAGTACATATGAAATGCTGTCCTCCAGCAGACGATTGGCTTCAGCCACATAGACATCCCTATCCTGGAGTACTATTCCTCCTCCCTTATCCGCTTGTCTAATTACAATTCCATTGAGTTCACTTAGTTCTTTTAGAGCCTGTGATTAATTTTTGTGTAAATTTCTCTTTTGTAATGTAGACATGCTCTGACAAAGGGTCTCAAAATCCTTCAGTACTAATGTATAGAATGTTTCTATAAATCCTCCCTTTGGTTGATATGGAAAGCATGTAGATTTAGGGATAAAGGGTGAGTGTTTGATATCTATTATGGGGTGTTCTATTGTTTGTTCATTATAAACAATTGGCATTTCACATCCATTGGAGACCAACCGATACATATCAGATGCCTCAGAGGTCTGAGCATATCCTTGGTCACATACATGAACCGAATTCTCCTGAGATTGAATGAGAGTAGAATCTCCACTAGGACTTCATGGACTTTGAAGGACTGTTTGTGTAGTTTGCATTCATCACATCAAAGAGGGTCCACAGCACACCTTTGTGTAATAATTTATGCACAATTCATTTTATTTTATTTTTCATTAATTTTTTTACCAGTAAGAGTTTATTTATTGATATATTGTATTAGGTTTTTGACTAGGTTTTATTTTTCTCTATTTTTTGCTATCAAACAACACCCAAGCGCAGTCCCTAATCCCTAATTGTATATATACATATATATATATATATTTTGTGAGAAAAAGAGATGACCCCGCATCCATAAGACAAGTTAAGGCAACTAAAAAACCGACAAGGTAAATCTAAATATAATAATCTGTCGGTGGTGCTATAAGGGCATATAATATTGCAAGAGGGAAAAAGAGCCCAAAATAAAGCACTCTAGTTTGCCTGGCAGTACAAATACACAAAATTTTATTGAAGGTTGTCACAGAACATAAGTTTAAAATACAAAACACAGAAAGTTTTAAAATAAGGCATGGACCCCCTATATAGCAAAACTTGTTTTATCCTCTAACCAGAGTGTCCCATAGTGGACAATACAAAGGTCTGAATGAACAGAATAAATGCTCTAAAGTACCGGACAGGGTGGAATTAGTACAGCTAACTGCAGATAGAGAATGGTGGCTAAATAGCGTGGAAAATACAGAGACAGCAATACACTTCTATCTCCCTTAAATCTGGGATAAATACAGAGTAATGCAGTGTCAGTAAGACTCAATGTACAGCATACATGTTATAGTCAAAATTGCACACCATAATCTGCAGCAGCAAAATACACAATACATCACCTCAAGTCAGGTACTCAGCAGTGTCTGGGGAGGAAACAAGGAGCAAAGCTCTCAGCACGTGACCATGTCCCAAGGGGGGACAAAACAGGGGATCCTGCCTACTGGACCTGCCCCTACGCGTTTCGGCCTTAGCCTTCTACTGGGAGTGGTACTGTAGGCAGGGTAACATGCATCTTAAATAGGGATATAATTGGGCTAGTGAGTGGTGCCACCTGTTGTGATTGATAACATGAATAATAAAGGGTAAACAGATGGGTATAATGAGCCTGCAGACATTGTCATAGCCAAAGGACCAATGATAAGGGTATGCCATGTCAACGCCTACCTTAATGAGGGCAGTGCTGGCTGGCTAGCCCAATTATATCCCTATTTAAGATGCATGTTACCCTGCCTACAGTACCACTCCCAGTAGACTCCTCTCCTCTGATATCCTCCTGGAGCCCCTGTTTCTGGGCAGGTTAGGGGTGGGTTTAGTCTATCATGAGATCCTTCTATGTCAGGTGATCCTTCCAGAATATGCTGGAAGAATGGAGTGGTCAGGCACCTGCCTTAAAACTTTGCAATATTCACATTCTGACTACAAATGACTACCTTACTAGGATTAACTCCCTAACTCATGGGAGTTTAGTATAAAGTGGTAATAATTATCCCATAAGAAGGGTGTTATATATAGATTTTAATTATTTTAGTTTCTTAATAAAAATCTCATGCTAAAACAACAACTCCACCCATAATAGTTTAATTGCCTCTGAGGTCCTGAAGTGTTCGATCGAGAGCCTATAACACGTGTTTGTGGGACATCGTACTCTCGTCCCAAACAATGATCTCACATTCTTGAAGAACTTTTGGGGCTCCTGTATTTTTACTAATATTGTAAATTAGATTTTCATAGGGACCAAGATTAAGTGGCAGCTTGATAGTTGTGTGATGTGATCATGTCATTTGTGATGTTATATGTGATGTCACCAGCTATTTCATTGCTCACGTCATTTGTGATGTCATATGGGATGTCATCAGTGATGTCATTTGTGAATTGAATCAACACATAGACTGTATTTTTGCTAATGTTGCCAATTGGATTTTCAGAGTGACCAAGATTAAGTGGTAGCTTGAGGGTTGTGTGATGTGAACATGTCATTGCATTTGTGGATTGTGTCCAAACATAGATAAAAACCTGCTCCTTGATCTCAGGAATCATCATGTAAAAGTTGGTCACGATAACTTGAGGTGTCCAAATGTATAGCAAACTGTCATGATAATGTCATGAGATATTATGTATTTTAATCCATCTAGTGCTTCAGGTGTTAATGAGCTGCAATTGGTTTAAATGCAACATTTTGGGTGTGTAACAGGTCAGGACTTTTTCCAGGTTTGTGCTTGTCTTCAAAGAGAACTTAATTGGGGGGGTTCTATCCTGTATGGCCCACTTAAAAGGGCCAGATGGGTTGTATATTGTTGATAGTCTCAAGATAAGAGCAGTTGTCTGCCAGAGTGGGAATAAAATATATTCCCTCCCTGTGACAACAATTATAAACATGGTCTTTATAGAGCTAGTTTCAAAGGCATTCTCTAGAGGGTTCTGCATGGTTCAGGGGGCGTGGATAAGAACGTTTTCAACGAGTGACTTTATTAAAAATGAGAATATCATGTGACGTCATCTCCTCTGCACAATAAGAGTTACAAATCTGCAATCATATCACAGAGGGGGATGTACTGACACCACACACCACATGGTTAAGAGATAATAATGGACAGATATTCATTTGTCGCTCAGGTTTAGGTGTAAGACGGTTATGCTTAGTCTTGTCACATCCGCCATGAGTGCCTGAATGTATTAATGTAGCTGCCATGTGTGAAGTATTACAGAAGGGAAGTTATGAGTGCGGGTATATCCTGAGGCAGATTTAAACATCGTTTGGAAGGAGTTTTTTTTTTCTCTGACACAAAACCGTCAATCTCACAGCTGACAGGTGTTGGTTTATGTTGCAATGAGGGAAAAAATTTACTTAAAGGGTTTATGAAAATTAGATTTCAACAGAGGAGTGTTTTGGACCAAACACGTGATATCTCATCTTCTGCACCAGTAACCTCTCTGGGGGAAAACATATGACATATGGTGATGTATAGGGTTTTCTTTTATGTTACTGTATATCCTTTTTATTTTGAGAAACTGTTCTGCATTTATTGTAATTGTATGTTCTTGTAATCCTTTTTTCTGTAATCTAATCACTGAATTGTTATTACACTGGTGACACACTTTATTCGAGCTCGGCTAGTCCCACGAATTCGGGTATACCCGGGTGTATTGAGGTTTGTGACTGTTTTCTGCCCGAGTGCATTGAGGTATTTTCCAGGCAGGGATTGAAGCATTTTATTCCCGCTGGCTGCAATACTGCACAGTATATATATATATATACTGCATTACAATTCATGAATTTATGCCATCTGGTAGACACGCGAAGCATTGCAGCCTATTAAATCCTAATCATTATCATTTAACAGATCAGCCGCCCGTCAGCCAGGCATGAACCCAGGCTGGGAAGGCAAACACAACGGGGCTTGTCAGAGGTGAGGAGCGGCGCATTCCAGGTATCTGCCAGGTACATACTGGGTATTTGCTCGAATAAAGTGTGTCGGTGCAGTATATTAAAACATTTAATAAGTGATGCTTTGGGCTCTGAATGAATTGTTGCACACTCTGGAAAGAGTATTTACATTTTCGGACACATTTTGTTACAACGGATTTTTGTGTTAAAGTGCATATTTTTTTTCTATAATAAACAGGGACCTGGAACCCTAGCAATTATTGATATTACATCTTTTATTTGCATATCTCGGGTGGTGGAAGCGTATAGATATGATTGCAACTGAGTAAGGAGTTAATATTAACTCACTGGAGGTACCTTGCACAGGCAAAATGTGAGTTGGCTAGAGGAGCCATGTGTATTAACCCTGATTTCATATCTAAGTCACCTGCCCACTTGTGTGCTGTTCGCAACAGTTGGTATATGGGGACGGATTTAGGGGAGATATTACTCATCTGAGGAACCTTTGCGAAGGTGAAGAGTGGGGCAGCTTGGGAGCTGTGTATTAAAACTTGTCCTTTAGGGTAGATATTGTCCATTTGAGGGACCTTTGCAAAGGTGAAAAGTGGGACCACTTGCGAGTAGAGTATTAACCCTTGTCCCGGTATGCAAGTCACATGCTCACAGGGGTATTGTACATGACACAAACAAACAACTTTCCAAAATATATACCATAGCAGAGAGAGAGAGAGAGTTATTGCTTATTTAAGAGTCTAAATCTGATTCTCTAGTGTTACAACAGCTTTATTTTCCATTATATTCACTTAAAAAAAAAGAGAGTTATAATTATTTTTATCTTAATATCCTTGGGGGACTATTGTAGTTCTGTATGCATACAAATGTGGAGGCTAATTATATTTCTATTAAGGCATCTCAACACATTGATTTAGAAAAAAATTGCAAATAATAATTTTGTGCACATGCATTTGTTTTTCTTTTCCTTCTACTTAAATATTTATTTTGACTTCTTTCCAGATGATATTAAAGGCAATATATTTTTAGCTAAATATTATCTTAATGCACTTGGGCCAAAGAAAATCTTGTTTTTCTTCGATAATGGAGCATATTGTATTCGCACAAGATGCGTATAACTCGGAAAACTCACACACTCTATATTTTTACAAATATGGAATACCCATTATCAACTGTGTATTTAGTGAGGCAACAGAATATACAGTGTACATAAAGTATTTGGGGACCCTAAATTGCATTGCCTGAAAATAATATACAGGATGCTTCAGAAAAACCCTAAGGTTTATGCCAAAGTATACAGAAACGTGTAAGGGCAATATCATTGCAAAGTAAAGTACTACAGTAATTCACATTTGACCTTCAACAGGTCACAGATACTTTGTCTTTATTGTCATCTGGTATGCAATGTATGTAATAGTTCGTGAATGCACTGGCACACAGCTAAAACCAATCTTGAAATCTATTGCTGAGTCCACCTCCTCAGGGGGGGTAGTTACACAGATTAATTTTTAAATGGTACTGTGGTTATTCAAATGTCTGTAATGCCCATTTCTTTAGAAAAAAAAAGCTAACTCTAGGGATCGATGTAAACAAAAAAGTATATGTAAATATATGCGTTACATATTTTTTTGAAGTGAAACTTCCTTAGTGGCACCTCATTCGAACTGGGGCAAAAATGAATTGTGGAGACAGAAATGAAACGGATGTGACGTCAGTGCTGGCAGTTGAGGCCGGGCTGTGTTCTGGCTCAGCCCGACCCCAACACTGACATCACACCCGCTCCACAAATCAGATGCGGCGGCGGCGGCGGCGATAGCCGCCGGCGCCGCTCCTAATGGCCCCCGCTCCCCCCACATGGCTGATGACATGCGGCGGCGGCGGCGATAGCCGCCGGCGCCGCTCCTAACGGCCGCCATTCCCCCCGCACATCCGCTGCCAAGCCGCGCATGCTCAGTAATCGTGGGGACTGGAGGAAAGCCACGCATGCGCAGAAGCGGTTGGCAGCGGCGCCGTTCCCCGCCCGCTGCCACGGCTGTTGACATGTGTCCCCGTCTGCTGCCCGGGACAGCAGAGACCGCCCGACCGGGACAGCCCCCCACCCACCCTTTCCTTACCCGAATGGGACCTCCCTCCCAGCCCACACATGGGCCCGCCTAACTTCCACTACCGCTGCCATGCCGCGCATGCGCAGAAGCGGCTGGTGGCTGGCAGCGGCGCCATTCAGCCCTCCAGTGACGCGGGCGTTTGTGGGCCCCCCAGGAAGCGGTGGTACAAAAACCCGGGCGCAACCCGCGCGGACCCCCCCCCCCGGACCCCCCACTCACTGATGGACCCCCCCGGACCCCCCACACACTGACGGACCCCCCCACACACTGACTGACACCCCCCGGACCCCCCATACACTGACAGACCCCCACACACACTGACTGACCCCCCCCCAGACCCCCACACACACTGACTGACCCCCCCAGACCCCCACACACTGACTGACCCCCCCCCCGGACCCCCCCACACACTGACTGACCCCCCCCCAGACCCCCACACACACTGACTGACCCCCCCAGACCCCCACACACTGACTGACCCCCCCCCCGGACCCCCCCACACACTGACTGACCCCCCCAGACCCCCACACACACTGACTGACCCCCCCAGACCCCCACACACACTGACTGACCCCCCCAGACCCCCACACATACTGACTGACCACCCCAGACCCCCACACACACTGACTGACCCCCCAGAGACCCACACACACTGACTGACCCCCCCCAGACCCCCACACACACTGACTGACCCCCCCAGACCCCCACACACACTGACTGACCCCCCCAGACACCCAAACACACTGACTGACCACCCCAGACCCCCACACACACTGACTGACCCCCCAGAGACCCACACACACTGACTGACCCCCCCAGACCCCCACACACACTGACTGACCCCCCCAGACCCCCACACACACTGACTGACCCCCCCAGACCCCCACACACACTGACTGACCACCCCAGACCCCCACACACACTGACTGAACCCCCCAGACCCCCACACACACTGACTGAACCCCCCAGACCCCCACACACACTGACAGACCCCCACACACACTGCCTGACCCCCCCAGACCCCCACACACACTGCCTGACCCCCCCAGACCCCCACACACACTGCCTGACCCCCCCAGACCCCCACACACACTGCCTGACCCCCCCAGACCCCCCCACACACTGACCCCCCAGAGCCCCACACACACTGACTGACCCCCCCAGACCCTCACACACTGACCCCCCCAGACCCCCACACACACTCACAGTCACACACTCAGTCACACTCACACGCACACTCAGTCACACGCACACTCAGTCACACTCAGTCACACGCACACTCAGTCACACTCACAGTCAGACGCACACTCAGTCGCACACGCAGTCAGACGCACACTCAGTCACACGCACACTCAGTCACACGCACACTCAGTCACACGCACACTCAGTCACACGCACACTCTGTCACACGCACACTCTGTCACACGCACACTCTGTCACACGCACACTCTCAGTCACACGCACACTCTCAGTCACACGCACACTCTCAGTCACACGCACACTCAGTCACACGCACACTCTCAGTCACACGCACACTCTCAGTCACACGCACACTCTCAGTCACACGCACACTATCAGTCACACGCACACTATCAGTCACACGCACACTATCAGTCTCACGCACACTATCAGTCACACGCACACTCTCACGCACACTCTCAGTCACACGCACACTCTGTCACACACACACTCTCAGTCACACGCACACTGTCACACGCGGAATTCACATTGCCTGACCCCCCCAGACCCCCACACACACTGACCCCCCCAGAGCCCCACACACACTGACTGACCCCCCAGACCCCCACACACTGACCCCCCCAGACCCCCACACACACTCACACGCACAGTCACACGTACACTCAGTCACACGCACACTCAGTCACACTCACAGTCAGACGCACACTCAGTCACACTCACAGTCAGACGCACACGCACAGTCAAACGCACACGCTCAGTCACACGCACACGCTCAGTCACACGCACACTCAGTCACACGCACACTCAGTCACACGCACACTCTCAGTCACACGCACACTCTCAGTCACACGCACACTCTCAGTCACACGCACACTCTCAGTCACACGCACACTCTCAGTCACACGCACACTCTCAGTCACACGCACACTCTCAGTCACACGCACACTCTCAGTCACACGCACACTCTGTCACACGCACACTCTCAGGCACACTCTCAGTCACACGCACACTCTCAGTCACACGCACACTCTCAGTCACACGCACACTATCAGTCACACGCACACTCTCAGTCACACGCGGAATTCACACTTAGTGCAAATAGCTAATACAGGGGATGTGTGCCGAGCACGCGCATTCTAAGTCAAATTTATTTGCGTTTTGTCATTGAGATTGTATTTTTATTTTTAATTAAAACATCACCAACACCAACACAAATACAATTTCTGTGACAAAAGTCAAAGAAGTTTCACTTACTATGCGCGTGCACAGCACACACAGCTTTTTTTTTAAAGGGCTATATATACAGTATCAGGGCTAAAGTGCTGCAATTCTGGAGCAAAATAAGCTGTATCAGTTGTAACAAATAAAAGATCTTATTGAGTTCTCTGGGATACCCGATTCCCGAGACATTTGTATTTTGTGTGACACTAAAAAAATAAAATATATATATACATATATATATATATAAGCGGGATTACCAATAAAAACTGGGACATTGTGGTTTTCTGCTGGTCACCAAAGTGGCCATATTTTATTGTTGCCTGGTGGTTAAAACGACATATCTCAGAAATCAGGGGATCCTCAGAGGTTCAGAGACACTGTGGAACCGCCAAACTTAGGTAATATAAATGTAACATGGCTGGACCAGATGGCCTCTATGCCTCCTGTCATGTAAGCCCTGATAGCTACAGGCTGTGGCAGGCAGATCTGTGGGCTTTTGACCCCCCTCATTCTGACCCCTTTAGTGACAGAAGTGGTGGTGACATAGGAATCTGTGTGCAGCCTATCATGGAGCAGATCCTGTGCCCTCCCCTTCTGATGCCTCAGGGAGGAAGTGCAAATTTGTAAAGAGTGCTGATCCAACTCTCCTAGGGATTGGAGGTGTGTGGTCGGTCTCCTCCCGGCTGGGAAAGGGACAAGCCAGTCAGTCCCTCATGGGCTGGCTGGCCAGGAAAGATCAAGAGGCCTCAATTAACAGAGAGCCGGCACAATCCAGAGGCCTGGGATCCTCTGATCATCATGCATCCGCTGTGTATAACAACTGCAGTGACTGCAACAGCCAAATAAACCCCTTTGCTTTTACAGTATATACCCCTGCCTGAGTGTTCAGTCCATTTTGGCAAGGGGGGTGTAACCCATCTACCCCTCCCTCCCCCGGTTGCAGATCGGACCCCTAGGGTGTATGGTGGTCTGGCTACATATGTCTGGGTGGTGCATACCTGCTGGTAACAGGAGGGCCTGATTCTCCCACGATGGTATGGGGGACAACAGGGACAGGCTTCTGGGGTTCTTGCCTTCATCTTTTAGTGGTGATACAGCGCCTCCATCTCTGGCAAGCCCTATCAGGGTAGGGTGAAATCCTTCCAGAGAAGACCCCTCAATGGAGCGAGAGACTTCAGTCTCAGTCTTTGATAAAAGCAGCAACAGTCCTTTATTTCATACAGCAGCACACAGCATATAGCAGTACTCAGTACTCAGGTACAGTAGGTCCTTCCCTCCTACAGACTGTTCCCCTTCAGGATGGGCTGTCGGGGACTCTCACTGTTCCCTGCCACCACCCCAAGGTACAGACACTCAGGGTGGGGCTAGCTCTTCCCTCACCCCTTAGGCAGGGTGAGGGGCACTGGTCCACCACAGTTCTATAAGCTCTACTCAGGTCCGGCCTGAGCTCCTCAAATTGTAGTACATCACTCTCCTGGAACACACTCCTCTCTGAACCCAGGACAGAACTCAACTAACTGTCACTCACAGGAACAGGCAACTAAATTTAGACAACCCTGCCCCTCATGATGTCAGCAGGCCCCTCCCCTGTGTCTCTTGTCTTAGACACAAAGTCAGGTGGCCTACCTTCACCACTCAAGGCAGGGCTTGAGGTGGGGGAAACCCATGATAACTACTGGCAGCCTGCCCTTAGCAGGACTTACACCAGTAGGAGGAAAGACATATAGCCTAAATTCTTACCAGGGCTACAGGGGGAAGAACTGTGTTTTGGTGGGTGCTGACTCTAGACTTCCTGGAGCCCACTGATGCTGGAGTCGCTGACACCCTGAGGAACCATCATGATCATCAAAAGCCTCTCCTGGTCCCCACAGCATCGTGGACCACTAAGCTCTCCTGGACACTCACAGGTATGACCGCACCACAGACACCGGTAGTAACTGCAACATCTTCCAGAGTGTGAGGGTACATGTGTTACATAAAGAAAATGCCAAAGATAAAACTCGGAGACTGAAACTGCATTTCCAAACTTTTGATATTCACGATGGAGACTAAAAATTTTCCTTTCACACATTTTTTCTGATAACTTTCCAGTTAATGGTTTTTTTTATATACAAATAACTTTTGAATGCTATTTTTGCAGTATTTTGTGCATACAGAGCAATATAAAATGTGCGTGCTTTGTATATGTCCCACAGTGGCTGATCAAAAATGCGTTGGGCCAAAAACAGCCATTCAGGTCAAAGTTACATTTTCAGCAGATCGCAGTTGGATGAGCCGCTTTATACCATGGTCAATCATCCCCTTGCTCTCTCTCCCATTCTCCACGGCCTTTCTCTTTTTCAAAACCATTTATCGTCGGAGTGACTAGCAAAGATGTGCAAAAGCAGAAAATGTAGTGTATCAGCTAAGCAGGGGTGTTCAACTCCAGTCCTCAAGTCCCCCCCACCCCACCCAACAGGTCAGGTTTTCATATTATCCCTGCTTCAGCACAGGTGGCTCAATCAGAGGCTCTGTCTTTGACTGAGCCACCTGTGCTGAAGTAGGGATATCTTCAAAACCTGACCTGTTGGGGGGAGGGTAACTCGAGGACTGGAGTTGAGCCCCCCTGAGCTAACTTATCCTATTCACTACCTCTAACTATGGAGACTCGGCTTGACATTGTATGTTTTTTTCCTCTATCCTCCTAGTGAAAGTATATTATAGTACAGAGTTTAAGTCACGCCACAATCCCTTATTACAATTTATCTCTCTTAAATCTAGAAAAAGACACTTAAGAGGTGCCTAATATTTTAATACAAGATAACCCGGTTGAGCAGTATATATATATATATATATATATATATATATATATATATATATATATATATATATATATATATATATATATATATATATATATATATATATTTCTTTGCAACAGCAAAAACCCTTTTTTTCCATTTAAATGCTCTACACATTTTGAAGTGTGTCCCCAACATCTCTTCCAACCTGTAAAATGTCAGCCTGATTTTATGGTTCAAAAGATGTAAGGTTTTCTTTAGCATGGAGGTTTAAACAGAAGCAGCTGCATAACCTTTAAACCGCATCATGGCTTTCATGTATGTATGAAGATGCAATTTCCAGGTATTAATATTTCCATAAATACATACAATCATAACACTGTCATTATTCAATTTGGATCTTTTGATTTTCACGAAAATATTCCAGATCATTGTGATATTAATTTTCCGTCTATTACGTATATATTTGCGCTCTTTCCATCCACTCCATTGCAAAAAGGAGAGGCGGCACCACTAACTGATGCATTTTCGGTGCATGCCGTTCTTGTGCTCTGCCTTTTCTTTGCTGGTGGTCTTTCCACGGGGAAAAATATCCCCCAGGGAAGACAAGTTCTAAGTCTCTGATTACTGCGCTACACCTGTTCCAGTTGGCAGGGGGTTGTTACGCTGATTAAGGGGATTTTCTGCAATTACACACAGTGGCTAGGCAGGATTGAATGACGTGATCTTTATACAGTTTGATTTTCTTAAATAACAGCATACCATAGAGGCCATGTTAATAAGTTTATGTATTGCGGGTCCCATTGAAGAAGCACAGACTCGGAGGTGTAAAATAGGGGGAGTAGCATGTATTATTATTTTAGGAGATAGTGACATCTAGTGGTTTTCAAACACGAACTAATCAGAACGTACATGTGTTAATTGGTGAACCATTTTTTTAAACTAACCTAATGATTCCGCCTTAATATCTCTGCGTTCCATTTAACTTACAATCGGTTTTATGACACCTCTGTGGGCTTGATATGGAACAACAGCCAGTCACAGTGTCTAGGCCAGTTCAGAAGGCAGATCAGATTCCATAGATGAATGCAAGCAGTTCATTATGTACAGCTCAGAAAACACAATTTAAGCCACACATAACGCCGAGCAACTCAGTGGATACAAAGTAGATTTGCATTGAAGCTTTTCCAGGCAATGTTACATTTTTTTTTTTTACAAATGTTCCTTAAATGATCTTTGAATGTTGCCAACTTTTGCCATTAAAGCGTGGCTGCTATTGGCTCTAAAAGATAGATTTATTCAGCTAAATCATCACTCTAGTTCCTCTGTCACGCTGCAGCCAGAATTTATTCTGCCGTCTAGGCAAGTTTTACATATTCAAGTAAAACAAACAAAAGAATATCCAACATCCTTTATTTACTTAAATCGCACACTACTGAAATACAGACTCTGGGTGCGTGAGCGCTAAACAATGTGAAACAACATGCAAAGCTTGAGCTATTGACCAATGTAAGTCAACAATCATTTGAGATCATTATTTTTGTGCCCAATTTGGGTCAGAAATCCAGCAATTGAGATCATCATGAATGGGCTTATTCTATAAGCTCCAGAGCAGCCAATCTCAAACTCCTATTTCATTATTGAATGAACCCCTAGTAATTAGAGACTCTTGACTTGCCCCTCCTCCCTCCCCCCCCCATTCAAATGGGACAGAATCCTTACTGTGTTAAGAGTGTTTGTTTCCATTCAAGTGAATACAGATGATGCATCATTATGGATGATTGTCCGCCATATTGAATAGAAACTGAAGAACATTAAAACTCATGGTTCTACTTTTGTTGAGAAATTAAAGACCATTCTGAGTTTATTCCATATCTGGTTGGAAGCTGTTGTCGCCTGTTGTAACTTTATGATTAGATGCATTATTTGAAACCACATACCTTAAAAGAAAATCTGTGGGTGTGAGGGAGCATGTCTATATGTGACCGAGTAGGTCTGTGGGACTTATTTTCAAAATCCTGCAAAATTGGGGCAAAACCATCAGAATCCTTCTAAAAGCTATTGAAGTTTTGATAAACTTGGTGCAAAACCAATGCAAAATAATTGCACTATTTGTGCAACTGGAAGTAAATGATCCCCCGTGTGTTGGTGATGAGGTCAACTGTACGGGACTGTAGATGTCTATTGGCCAAGCTGTACAAAGTTCAGTTAAACTAGGGCAAATAACATGACGTTTCTTAAGTAGGTAATAGCCTTTATTTTCCCTGATTTTATCCGGAATCCACTTAAGCTAGTGATAGGCAAAAATAAGCATAAGCAATGTGCATTGGGAAAAATCGAACATGCGCTCCAATTAACGCACGTGCGTTCCAACCATATAATGCATGCGCGTTACCTAAACGTAATGCCCATGTACATGCTAAAGTTCAAATAAATACACAACACATAGGCAAGTTTGTAAGCCTTTGTGTATATTTTATATTATGTCATTACAAAATGCTTTAGGCTATGTTAACTACTGCAAACATTAACTAACCTGTGAGCAGGTGCATCCCTATTCTGGACCCAGGCTCACTTGTAGCATGTGAGTAAGTCCATGTAGCTTAACTGGTCCCCTTTTAAAGCACACAAAGTCCTTCTATTTTCTTCAACTTTATTGAGGGGAGTTAACAGAAATATTAAAGTTCTTGTATGTGGATTGTAATAGCAGATGTCTCTCGTGTGGAGATTAAATTTATGAGAGGAAGGTGTCCTGCTATGTGGAAGTACTTCTCTGAGGGGAAGGTGAAAAGGATTTCCTTTCTGAGGAAGCAGTGGAAGATGTGTCTTACTCACTGTGTCTGCTGATGGAAAAGAGAGAGCACACTTTGCTGTGAGACAGGAACAAGCTCAGGAGCATAACAATATGCAGATAAAGGCAGGGGGAGAGGGCTAAACCAATCTCAAGTATGAGCATTGGGAGGTTGCCATGGAAACTGGCTAATGGCTGTGTAAAGGGGATAATTATTTGTAACAATAATGTTGCAATATACACAGCTCTGGCTGCTTCAGAGCAGGGAAAAATAATGCAACTTAGCTGGGGAGGTCTGGCAGCCTGAGAGCAGGGAAAATACACAGACATAAACAATCCTGTCCCAGGAGACTCCCCGTCTAGTATCGGTAGATACCACTACTGTATATCTAATGTACATGTGGAACATATAAATACAATGTATAAAATCCATGCTCACATAAAGTGGTGCCGGCCGGGACCACTGGCTCTAAGATCCCCATTGGCAAGGGATGCCGGGTTGGTGCACCAGTCCAGGATTGCTGAGTGCTTCACAATGACCTTTAGTCTCTGCAACTGTTTCTTTTTGATCGTATGAGAGAACAATCTTTTTTGCCTCTGGGATTTTTTTCGACAGTATGCAACCTTTGCTTAGATGCCAGCCGTGACAGCTGGCTGCTTCACCACCAAGCATTTGGCGGAAGGAAATGGCTATGTGCCTGAGATATGTCATTGCTCGCAGGAGGGTTGTCCACCTTGAGAAGCGATGATATTGATGTGATCCGAACATGTTTCGTGAGCAAAACGGATACTTGAGGTAATTTCTCTGGGGTTTTTTCGGAACCTACAAGTTCAAAGTCCTCAGCTGGGGCTGATGGCGCTTCATTGGGTTGTGTTGGTTTCTTAACTCCCTTTCCTCTGGTTAGGAGATGTCCTCTGGGTGGATGGAGTGGAAGTGGAGTTGTCCGATTGTTTATTTTATTTTGGACGATCTCTTTGTCGATCACCTTCAGGAGATTGTTTTCTTCCCTTAGTATTGTATTGTATGTGTTTATTTATATAGCGCCAAAAGTGTACTCAGCGCTTCACAAAGAATACAGTACAGGGAATTAAAATAATACATTAAGCGCAGCAAAATCAGACAATAGGAAAGGAAGTCCCTGCCCCAAAGAGCTTACAATCTAAGAGGTATGATGGGAGACTTACAGTGACAGCAGGTGAGGGAGTAAGTTCTGTAGATGGCAGTGCTTGGCCACAATGGGTGGTAGGAATGACTGTGGGACAATAGCCATGAGTGCAGGCTATTGGGATGCTTGATTTGTGGGGTGAGTTTTAAGGTTACTCAGTATTAAATCAGAAGGTTAACACCATTTACAGGGGAAGAGATGGCAGGGAAGTGTGGGTGTGATCAGGTGTGTATGTCTGGGTTCGGCTTAGGGCAGATCCCCAGCAGCAGGGAGTAGATAGTAGGTGTGAATAGAGGATGTGTGTGGGTGTTTTTTATTGAGGGGTAAAGAAGTTGTTGGGAGGGAGGTGTATAAATAATTGTGCAGTGGGGAGTGGGGAAGATGGAAAGAACAGAGACGTTCACAAAGGAGTGAAAAAACAGTAATCAGAAAAAGCAATAGGGAGGGCTTAGTGAGATGCAGGAGGAGAGACAGTCCAGGTATTGGAGGATAGGAAGATTTTAAAAAATCACAGCATTTAGAAAGTCAAGTTCTCACAGTTAGTGAAGTTGACTCATCATCCTTTGTCGTCTGGATTACTGAACATCCTGTCACATTCCCCTGATATGTTTTTGTGGTTCTCAGGGGTATGAGGGTATTGTTTCTCTTCCTTGCTAGACCTTCCTGTCACTTGGATATGGCCAAGACATGGTTTGGAGAGGGATGTATGCCCACATTCTGTTATATTTGTACTGCGGGCGTCGACGTAGTCTGGTTTGTGCCCTTTGCCAATGCATACGTTGCCCATTTTCACCCTCCCAAGTCAAGTCCTTGGGCAAATGGGGCGTTGTGAGGTCCGTTGCCCTGTTCGCGGATTTTGTGCACCCTCAGGATGTCCCTGCCGAGCAGTAGCAAAATCTTGGCATCTTCCTCTATCGGTGGGATACGGTCAGCTATTCCCCCAAGGTGTGGGTGATGACGTGCCACGGCTGAAGTGGGCCCCATTATAGCATTTGATAACACCTACAGCATGACCTCAGTTGCGCTATGGCTTGCTTAATCTGTGTTTCTTGATTGCAAGGATTTGTGGCATTACACATTTCAAGTTCAGTATTTTTCCAGGCTTTTTCTAACTTGTCGCGGTGCGCGTCAATGTCAATTTCATATTTCTCGCAGGCCTTTTGTGTAAGTGTAACTGTCCGCTTAGGCCTGGTGCCTTCCTGCGTCTGTTGCAGTTGTGTGGTGGTTTCAGAGTCTGAGTTGTCTCTCTCCTGCGTGGCGTCTGAACTGTCACTCTCATGCGTGGTGTCTGGTGAGGGTCTGAGTTCTGCCATGCTGCAGGTGTATGTAGGCCTTTAACCAGTGCGTGTGGCATGCGGTCCGCTACCTGCGTCAGCGATGGACGACTGTCTCAGAAGGTGCCGGTCGGTGTCCTGCAGCGGTCAGCGTAGCAATTGCTGTACTTACATGTGTCGGATGTCCGGTGACGTGGCCCTTGGTAGCCCTAGCCGTGGGGACGGAGCGCAGGGGTAGGTGTGATGGCTGTACGTATTGCATGCGCAGCCTAAAACCTTTTATTTTTCATGAACAACACCTTTAAAACTGTAGGGTAGCATTATGTGCGAGGCCGTACTATATTCGGGCCAATACGGTATATACAGCTGTGTGACTGGACCAAATTCTTGTTTAAACGTTGTCCCTCATTCCCTCTATATTGTAAGCACTGACGAGCAGGGCTCTCATTGGCTCTTTGTTTCTGTTTGTGCATGTTTGTCCTCACCTGTATGTAACTCTTTGTTTTTGTAATATAGATAACTCTGTACCCCATTGTACTGTGCTACGGAATATGTTGGCGCTTCACAAATAAACTATGATAAAAATATTAATAATAATACTATGTCTGGTCTACTCAGTCTGAGAATCTGTGAGTTTGGTATATTATATTATGTTGTACAGTATGTTGTACTTATGATTGTAAATTTATCAATGTTGTATGTATATTTATTTGCATTTGTGTAAAGAATATGTTGCGTTATGCACTTTATGCATGACTGTGTTGGGGCATGCTGTTTTAATATAACACATGATTATACATTAGGTGCTTATTTAGGAATCACGATTGGTTTTCATGAGAAGGGCAGTATTCATGGCGACGTTATGGAAATGCGGGGTTGCCATAACTACAAACCGATATGAAGCTGGCGCATCATGCGTAATTTCTGGTTATTGCTGCCATCACAGGTGGGGCATATGAGCACCAAGAGAGGGGAAGCACCTAACTAAGGTATACAATGTCATGGGGATTTCAGACTCTTGCAAAGGGCTGTTGCCGAAACATTGAGTCACTCTGGGTGAGTGTGTCAGCTACAGTATGTAAGTCTTTTTTATACATGCATCAGGTCACTTTATTTATTTACCTCATGTATTATTGATGTTTTTGTGTATTTGCATTTAAATGCATTTTGAATATTTGTTGCCAAAATTGATGTCTTTCTCATTCTTATATTGATTGTATTCATGATTGAAATTTTCCCCTGCATATTTAATTATGATAATCTTAATTAAACATCACCGCCTTTTCTCATCTCATTCTTAAAAAAAACAAATTAAAAAAAAAAAACAAATACATTAACATTTTAATTGTGACTTTTTACCACAGCCAAGTCAAACTCTTCATGTTAGGCCTTTTGAGTGTTTTATAAATGACTGTTACTTCTCTTCCTCCCACAGGAGCTTTTTGTTAACGTCACCAAATGGTCTTATGGTGATTTGGTTATACTAATATTATGTAAAACTGTAAACCGTAGTTGGTCTATACTGATTCTGCAGCTGTTTTCCATGCTCAGAGCAGAGTGTTTAAATGTCACGCGTGATTAAATGTGAAAGAACTCAACTGAACCTGGGGCAGGATCATGCTACTGCTGGCTACATGCTGATTAGGTTCTCCAGAAAGTGCTAGAAATGGAAGAGGTGTCGCCTGTACTGTTTGGGTGAATACTGTCTGTCTTAATGAAGCAAATAAAAATATCACTTGTGAGCACATTCACATGTCTCAGAAAGGTCTGCAACCCTGCTTTTCACCATTATGTGTGCTTGGGGGCGATGGGTGTATTTGGAAATTTCGAGCCTGCTTTGGCTCTCATTCAATACTTACCTACTGGTTTAGCCACCATGTCTCAGTGCAGCTCACTATGCCCTACGGCACTTTTCTCACTACAAGCAACCTAACACCCATGTTACCCAAGGAGACTGTGATGGCAGATACAATAGATTTATTCAAAAAAAGATTGGACATCTTTTTAGATAGGAAAGGTATACAGGGATATACCAAATAAGTAAAGATGGGAAGGATGTTGATCCAGGGATTAATCAGATTGCCAATTCTTGGAGTCAGGAAGGAATTCATTTTTCCCCTTATGAGATATCATTGGATGTTGTGACTTCGGGTGGTTTGTTTGCCTTCCTCTGGATCAATAAGTATAGATATATGATAAAATATCTGTTGTCTAAATTTCGCATAGGTTGAACTTGATGGACGGAAGTCTTTTTTTCAACCTCATCTAGTATGTAACTATGTACTGTAACTATGTAACACGGAATCCTTAATTAGTCCTTGTACTTGGCAGGCTCACAAAACTGCCCGCTCTGTAATTACTGTGAGGAGTAGGATCATTTGCCATACTCTCTTAGTGGGAAGTGTTCTCTGGAGCAAGATTCGGGGTAACTCCTGTGTCTTAGCTTTTCCTCCATCTCAACTCAGCCATACCTCACTCCGACGTAGTTCTCGTAGTTCAGGATCTTCAAGGTGGATGGCGTTGGATTGACTTTGATGATGTCGCGCTATGAGAGCTTGCAGAATCGCCGGGATTCGGAGGGTCAACGCTTCTAAATAATGGATGTATGTAATTTTATTTTTACAGGTTTTTTTATTGTATTTTGTTTGTTTTATGTTTTTCATTGCCCATTGACTGATACTGTATTAATCTGTTGCCATTTAGGGTACAGATAAATACAGTGAAAGCCAGTGCATTTTTTGGCAAATGCTTTTTTTCTATTGATTGTTGATTTTTTTTTTGATTACTGTACTGTATGTATTGGGGGGGATGTATTTATTTGAATGTATGCATATATTTTTTTTTTAGGCACAGGATTGGTACCGCAGGCCAGCAGGGAGCCACGGACACCTGCGGGAACCACCCAAGGACCCCGGACACCAGCAGGAACCACCCGAGGACACCCGGACACCCGTAGGGACCACCTGAGGACCCCAAGACACCCGCAGGGACCAAATTTGCTTTTTTTCTATTGATTGTTATTTGTTAGTTTTTGTTTATTGTTTCCCTTAAATTGTTTGTAATTTGGATGGCTTGTTGTTAATTTAATTTTCCAATTGTTTAGCGTTTTTAATTAATTGATGTGTTGGCTAATGGTTTTATTAATTAATTGATTTGTTGGCTAATGTTTAAAATTAATTAATTGTTTGGTTAGTGTTTTTATTTATTAAATTGATTGTTTGGCTAGTGCTCTTATTTATTTAATTGGGATGCTTAGATGCTTGTGTATTTCTTCTATTATTGTGTATTTTTGGCCTTCGTGCTTTTTTATTAGGGTGACCATTGAGTGATATACAGTAGTGGCTTATTATGTCCATATTATATGGGTATAATGTACCACTATGCCAATCAATGGGTACAGGGTGGGTATAGTGGTCCCGGGGTGGGTGGTTAGGCATCTCGGGTGGGTAGCAGGGAGGGTGGGTTAACCCCTTAGTTAATACAGCGGTTATTAACCGCTAAAGTGATTAAGGGGTTAGGGGCCATTAGATTGTATTTTTCATGTATTCTTGCTGGCATTGGAGGACATGGACCTGGAGCATGCTGACAAGGATGCCCTTCATCATGATGGCAGGGGTAAGTAGAAAGGTTTATTTACTTTATTTATGCTGGCTGGCTTATGTTTTATTTTATAATGGGCAAATTAGCTATTATCTATATCTGGATAACAGTAATTTTGTCCATTACTGTACTTATGTATTGGGTGGGAGGGGGGGGGTGTATTTATTTGAATGTATGCATATATTATTTTTTTAGGCATAGGATTGGTACCGCAGGCCAGCAGGGACCCACGGACACCCGCAGGAACCACCCGAGGTCCCAGACACCCGCAGGAACCACCCGAGGACCCCAAGACACCCACAGGGACCACCTGAGGGCCCCAGACACCCGCAGGTCCACAGACACCGCAGAGACCATCCGAGGACCCCAAGATACCTGCAGGGACCACCCGAGGGCCCCAAGACACCCGCGGGGACAATCCGAGGGCCCCCAGACACCCGCGGGGACAATCCGAGGGCCCCCAGACTCCCGCGACGACCATCCAAGGGCCCCCAGATACCTGAGGGACCACCTGAGTGCCCCCAGACACACGCAGGGACAACCTGAGGACCCCTAGATACCTGCGGGGACCACCTGAGTGCCCCCAGACACACGCAAGGACAACCTGACCAAATTTTGGGGGAGCGGGATTAACCCTTCCCCAGGTATAAAGGGTGACCCCCCCCCTAGTGGGTCTGTTTTGTTCTCTCCCCTCTGGGGGAAGAGAGTTCTGAGTGAGTCCTGTTCTGCCTTACCCCTTAGGGGGTGAGCCATGTCTGAGTACAGAGAGTAGCCAGGGCTCTGGCTGCTCTGCCTTTCCCTTTAGGAGAGAGGGAAGGATACCCCTGGGCCAGAATGCCTTATGAGGAGAAGGACTACGTATGCTGTAAGGATGTATCTGTGCTGTGAGACCCAGAGTAAAAGAAGTTGCATTATTGCTGGTACTTCAGAGTGTTTCTTGCTAGGAGGAAAGTTCCTGCAGGAATGAATCTCTGCCCCTAGCAGGAGGCCTGCAGGATGGAGGCGCTGCACCAACCGGGGGAAAAGACCCCTGCACCCCAAACTCCCTACTGCATCTGTGGAGACTCAGCCTCCAGGGAGCCTACAGGTTAGCACCATGTACTCTCTTGTAACACATGAATCTCCCTTACGGGGGTAGGGGGGAATGTGTTACACATATTAAATATACACCCACCCCCCAATACATATTAAAATTACACCCACCCCCCAATACATATTAAAAATACACCCACCCCGCAATACATATTAAAATTACACCCCAAATACATATTAAAAATACACCCACGCCAATACATATTAAAAATACACCAACCACCAATACATATTAAAAATACACCCACCCCTCCAATACATATTAAAATACACCCCAAATACATATAAAAAATACTCCCACAATACATATTAAAAATACATATGTAGCACATGTATCCCCACCCTCTGTGTGATACGTGTCTACTGTGTACGTGTGGTGCAATACCTGTGGCTCACAGGAGGTCCGCACCTTCGCTGCAGGGAGCCTGGGGTGGATTCTGGAACAATCTTGGTCAGCACCTCCACCTGTAACAGATCCTACCATGTGGATTTGCCCATTACAGGACCCATATACATATATAGGCATACACTCACACAATGAATACACAGGGTAACACAGAATAACAGTTTACTGATAGTAACTTATATACTGTATTTTGGCTACTGGTTACAGATACCCACTTGCCACGCACAGCTGTAACCTGCCCCCACTCTGTTCACAGTCCCCTCAATACCTTTTGAGGCCCTCGGGCACTCTACCACATTAGTGTCCACGATATAGCCCCCACCCCTTAGGTGTGATCAGCGCCATCACTGTACAGTGTATGTTGGTGCACGTGAGGAAGGTACCTGCTGGGTGTGTCCACACCCGGGTGCGTTGGCTTAGTCTTGAGGATGATGGGATCTACGTATCCAGTACTGCAACCTGCAAAGCCTCTAGTTGGGTGGGTCCCACGTGGATGGTACCAACTTAGTACTGTCCTTGTATGGTGTCTTGTCCCAGACCACAGTTGAGCAGGAGACCGCCGTGTCCTGTCTGTGTCCCTCATTCACTATGGTACTTCAGGGGGCTGTGTCCCTATACTATGGGCCGGTCCCTGCAGCAACCACAAGCTGAGGGGAGTTGGGACCTAGCTGGGGCCTAGGGGAATCTGGTGTAGTGCAGAGGGTCACTGACACCTGCACACATATCTCTCACCCCTATCCTGTCCCAGCACCGACTGACTTCCTGGTGCCAGCGTGCGAAATGTAACTAACACCTGCAGGGGAATCCTAAAGCCCTATTGGCTCTGCTGCAGCATGTGATGCAATCTCCCTAAGCATCTTGGGAGTTGTAGTTCCTCGCGGAGCCTCTGTGTATTGCCGCCGCGTGCGCGCTGTCTCCTGGGCATGCGCGACTAGTAATGGCCGCTGGCTGATGCTCTGCACATGCGTAAACCTCACGTAAGATGGTGGCGCCCTGGGGAGATAGCCGCCAGAGCCTCCGGCGGTGCACTCACCCCTGCAGCTCCCTGACACATAGCGGGGGTCCCTCCCACCAACCGGAGGTAACGGGGGCCCAGGGTGAACCCTGCTACACATTAAAAATACACCACCCATTACATATAAAAAATACACCCACCCCCCAATACATATTAAACATACACTCACCCCCCAATACATATACATATAACCTATACCCTCCAATACATATAAAAATACACCCCCAATACATATAAAAACACACCCCCAATACATATAAAAATACACCCCCAATACATATAAAAACACACCCCCAATACATATAAAAACACACACCCCAATAGATATAAAAATACACCCCCAATACATATAAAAATACAGCCCACCCATACATATAAAAACACACCCCCAATACATATAAAAATACACCCACCCAATACATATAAAAATACAGCTCCACCATACATATAAAAATACAGCTCCCCCAACCCAATAACTTATAAAAATACACCATCCAAATATATATAAAAAAAACAGACATACCTTGGGGATGGTCTCAGGTGTTTTTTACAGATGATGTGCAGAAGCTCATGATCTTTTGTTGATTGCAGAGGAGTCTTCGGTAGGTTCTTTCTTCTTTCCTTTCTTTTCTTCTTTCTTTTATTCTTTGGAATCCAACAGGTCAGGTCCAGGACAGGAGATGTTGATCCGATGGCTTCTTGGGGTCAAATGAGATGTGACAGGCCTTATTTAAGGCCTGTGATGTCACATTTGACTGACAAAGGTTACACCCACCAATCTGAATGGTGGATATAACATGTGATGTCTTCCTTTTTTTTATGATATGACGTCGTCTTAAAGGGAGGTAAGCCAGCCAATCAGGTAGGATATACTTCCCTCCCTTTAAGATGACGTCACTTCAGAAAAACAAATAGAAGCCATCACATGATAGACCAACCAATCAGATTGGTGGAAATACCATGTGATGCCTCTCCTTTTTTTTATCCTGCCCCTTTCAGGGTATAGATAAACACATTGACAATCAATGCATATTTTGACAAATGTTTGTTTTTATTTAATCTTAATGTATATATTTTTTTATATTTTTTTGGGTTGCCCATTCATTGCCATTGTGGCAATCCATGCCCATATTGTGGGCATGGTTTACCACTGTGACAATCAATGGGTAGAGGGGGTGGAGGGTAGGGGTAGTTGCAATGGGGAGGGTGGTTAGGCCACCCGGGGGATGTAGAGTGTGAGGGTGGTGAACCCCTTAATTACCATAGCAGTTACTAAATGCTAAGGTGATTAAGGGGTTAGTGGGCACGGATGATGCAGAGAACACGGAGGAGGATAAGGATGGCCTTCATCCTGGCAGCAGCAAGTACGACTTTAATTAACTTTTTGTTGGCTGGGTACTGTATGTTTTGGGAGAGGATAGGGTGTTGGGATTAGAGGGTGTTGGTAGTAGGGTTCTTGTATTTTAATGTTTATTGGGGTTGAAGGGGGTAGTTGCTCCAGGGAGGGTGGTTAGGCCTCTCGGGTGGGTAGCGGAAGGGGTTAACCCTTTCATTACCATAGCGATTTATACTTCTATCATAGTGAAGGGGTTAACTCCACCCACAACCTTCCTGGTAGGCCTAACCACCCACTCACCCCCTTCACCCACATTTTTTTACCCATGTAAAAAAATATATACAAGCAAGCAATGGTCTTCCCATAAAATATTCCTTTTAAGAAAGGTTTTTTACCCAATATAGTGAGGCACAAGTGAATCAGCCTTTGTACTTTTCTTTTTTGAGGACTGAGAAATTTGTTTCTTGTTTATTCATTTTGTCAGTTTTATAATCAATATAATTCTTTGTGTTTGCAGATTTTGCTTTGTGCAGCCCTTACTCTTGGATTAGTTCCCATTTCTTAATGTATGTAAAACAAAAAACATAAAAAGTAGCCGTGATCAGGAAACCGCAAATTGTAAAAATCCAAAACAGAAAATGAGTCATGGGCTTCATAATGAAGTATGAGATAAGGAAAGGAAAAGGCCACTTGTACAGTAATTCCTTTTTTTCCAATCAACATTTGAACCCGTAAGAGGCATAGTAAAACATGTTACTTTTGGATTACCTCATAGTCCACAAGCACAGTATCCCATAGTATTCTCTGTCTAGCAGAATAGCTCTAAGAGAACAATAGCATAAGGGGAAAAAGACAGAAATAACTGTTCAGGTGCAAAACAGTTTTTCCATCCAATACAAAAAGATGTTGCTGATCTCCCTTTCCATTATCACGTGTGTTCTGAATGGCAATGACATCTACTGTCAGCTCTACAATAACAATATTTATGATTTTTACAACCATGCATGAGCTTAGAGTTATAAATAAGAGCAATTGATACAGGGTGTACAGGTTACTGCAAACACGCCATACACTGGCGTATGTATTGTATTTCCTAAAAGCTATAAAACTGATTTAGTATTTCACAACTGGTTAGTAATCGTCACTGTTGTTACGTGCTATTTTTATGATTTTTGAAACAATACATGATATTTGAGATCCTCCAAAAGGATTCTCCTTTTCGTTATGACTCTTCGCTTCTCTTCTTGTCCTTAGATCCCTACTCACGTCTCTACGTACCTGCTCGCCTCCTCCAGTCTTCTTACAGGCACATTCTCTCCCGTCCCATACTGTACTTCTCTTCTGCCATGAAATCTTTCTCTAATGCTGCCCCCTACCTTTAGAATACTCTTTCCCTCACTGTCGGTTAAGCTCCCTGTCTCCCTATCTGCAAGACCGACCTGAAAATTCACCTTTTCATGTAAGAATTGCCATAGCATTGTTAAATGACCACATGATGACCCCACTACATGTGCACTTACCCTGTAACCCTGCGTTATAAAATGTTCACTTCCATGTACTCCAATTGTCTCTGTATATCTCCTAATACACCAGTCAGATTGTAAACTTTTTGTGACCGGGCCTTATCCTTTTATTTCATGTACAGGTGGTCTTCAGTTATCCTCCGGAATCCATCCCATAAACCGCTGTCGGATAGCGGACCGCAGGATTGCAGATCCAATGTTAATCTGCGGTGGATAATCCGTTCCAACAACGGATAGTGCGTTCAGTGGAATACTCAGTTCAACAGATAACGGACCGTCGGATATCGAGGACCACTTGTATTATGCATTTGTTCGTTATTTCTCTTGTTCTAATATGTGTAGCCTTGTTCTAGGAACTCTAAGGGCCTCATTCAGAAAGCCTCGATAAGGCCCTTATCGAGCACTTATCGACCAAAATGGCTACTCGTATTCAGTAAGCCTCGATAAGTGCTCGATAACGGCCTGTATCGACGCAAAATTTTATGATGAAAAGAAAATCGCCAATTGAGCGGCGATCAGCCGCTTATCGACCATTTTCGGGAGGATCATAAACTTGCGCAATTCAGATACCCGCGAGTCGGCTGTCGCAGCCTATCGCAGCCCTAAAAGGCGATCTTCTCCCCAAATCCAATTCACCTCAAACTTTAGGTAAATTGGTGGGGAGATGGCCTCGATGAGCTGCGATGTGTCGGGACTTAGAAAAAATCAGGCCCTTTTCCTGCCTATGATTGATGCCGGGGGTCTCCGGATCTGATAGCCATTAATAGCAGCTCTGGACTCCCCCGGCATGCATCCGATGCAGGAAAAATGCATGTACAGCAACTTCATTACCTTAGCGGCTGACCGCTAAGGCAATGAAGGGGTTAAACACCCATGCCAGGCTTACTGTGGCAAGCGAGGGTGGGTGAAGGGGGAATTTGGCCCTTAGTGGCTGTTTAGGCCTTGCGGGGGGAGTTAACCTCTTCATTACCTTAGTGGTTAATACCGCTAAGGTAATAAAAGGGTTAACCCAACCGCTACCCACCCGCAAGGCCTAGACACCCATCCTTAGGGCTAATACCCCTTTACCCATCCGTGAAGCCTAAGCACCCACCCTGACTGACTATACCCACCCTATACCCATTGAGTAGTATAGTGGTACATCATACCCATATAATAATAATATGGGCATGATAAGCCTCTATAGCACTCAATGGGCACCCTAATTGCAAGACATTAATACACTAGATACACAATAATAAAACCTAACTAAACTCCAAAAAACCATACTTCACTAAATAAAAACAGTAGCCAGCTAATCCAATCAATACAAGCAATAACAACACCAACAATGAATTAATTAAACCATTAACCAATCAAACCAATTAATTCCTAAACCAACTCAAAATGAATAGTAACACTAACCAATCCAAACAATGAATTACTACAACATTAATAAATTTAAACAGTAAAATACAAAGAAAGAAATTCTAACAATATCTGAACTAATCATAAAACGCATTAGCTAACATAATATAACATTAACTACAAACGAACACCAATAGCAAACCTTTTATTAGCATTAAGCATGAACAAACAATCACATCCACATAATAAACTGAAATGAAAAAAAGCAACAGCAATACAAAGCCAGAAATTCCCCCCAAATATTGTCATAATAATGTATTAATCTGTACCCTAAAGTGGTACAGATTAATATATTATCAGTCAATGTGCCTCTCCCAAAAAATCAAAACACATCCAAAGAATAAACCTGTAAAAAGAGACATTTACAAACATTCAATATATTACTTACCATTAGAAGCGGTGGCCCTCCGACTCCCGGGGTAACAGGAAGCTCACGTACCTTGAAGCCCTCCAACAGCATCCGATGCCATCCGCCATGAAGATCCGGATCAGGTACCCAAATCTTCTTTTTTCTTTCTTTAATCACCTTCTTCTATCTTCATGAGTTGTCCCGTGCCTATATATCGGGAAGCAGGGGGGCCCTGGACCTGAAACCAACGCGGTTCAGCTCCGGAGACCCCCTGCACATCTACACTATGAAAGAAATGTAAATTTAAATAAATAATCTCAGAGCCGCTCTCTCTGCAGCAGAAATGAATCGCCAGTTTAGGCCTTTTCAGAGGCTCGAGGCTCTCGCTGGCAGCAACTCGCCCGTTTTGGGAATTTTGCTATCACTGGTAATCGAGCCTTTCTGAATACCGTGATAGCAACACCCAAAAAAATGGCATTTTAAATGCCCTGGCGATAATTTTTATCAACCCTCTCTGAATGAGGCCCTAAGTGCAATAATTGGTCTGAATTCAGGCTAGCTGCTAGTGTTGGGATTGGTCATGAGCTTTGAAATGGGGTCACTGGCCATTGGGCCACCAATTTGGGGTTAGGGCAAGATAGTGCTATGAAGAGATTGCAGGCAAAGTCCAACAAATTCCAACCAAAGGGGATTTATTGTACAGAATGCAAAATGTCAAACACGTCAGTCCAGTTTCAGGGTTAATGAGTGGAGGCTTAGCTCTTGGGTGAAGTAGAATAATGTCTTCACAGTGACAGGTAGGGTCAGGAGACAGAGACACACAGAATAGGGAGGGAGATACAAACAGAATGGGTAGAGGGAGAGAGACAGACACACAGAATTGGTAGAGATCGACACAGAATGGGGAGAGGGAGAGACAGACACACAGGATGGAGAGAGACAGACACAGGATGGGGAGAGACAGACACACAGGATAGGGAGAGACAGACACACAGGATAGGGAGAGACAGACACACAGGATGGGGAGAGACAGACACACAGAATGGGGAGAGACAGACACACAGGATGGGGAGAGACAGACACACAGGATGGGGAGAGACAGACACACAGGATGGGGAGAGACAGATACACAGGATGGGGAGAGACAGACACACAGGATAGGGAGAGACAGACTCACACACAGAAGGGGGGGGGAAACAGACACACACACAGAAGGGTGGGAGAGACAGACACACAGAAAGGTGATAAAGAGACAGACACACTGAATAAGGAGAGAGAGACACACTGAATAAGGAGAGAGCGACACACAGAATAAGGAGAGAGAGACACACAGGATGGGGAGAGACAGGCACACAGGATGGTGAGAGACAGACAGATACACAGAATAAGGAGAGTGAGACACACACACACAGAAGACGGAGAGCGACAGACACACAGAATGGTGATAAAGAGACAGACACACTGAATAAGGAGAGAGAGACACACAGAATGGGGAGAGATAGACACACAGAATGGGGAGTGTGCATCACAGAATGGGGCGAGAGACACACAGAATGTGGAGAGACAGACACACAGGATGGGGAGAGACAGGCACACAGGATGGGGAGAGACAGACACACAGAATGGTGATAAAGAGACAGACACACCGAATAAGGAGAGAGAGATACCCACAATGGGGAGAGATAGACACACAGAATGGGGAGTGAGACACACAGAATGGGGAGCGAGACACACAGAATTGGGAGAGAGACAAACACAGAATGGGGAGAACGAGAGACAGACAAAGAATGGGGAGAGACATACACATAGAATGGGGAAAGAGAGACAGATGCACAGAATGGAGAGAGAGACAGGCACACAGAATAGGAAGAGACAGACAGACACATAGAATGGAGAGGGAGAGACACACACCAAATGGGGAGAGAGACAGACACACAGAATGGGGATGGAGAGAGACACAGAATGGGGGAGAAAGAGACACACACAAGGGGGGGTGGGGTGAGAATGAATGGAGTAATAGGGGAATAGGGGAAGTGTGTGTGTGTGTGTGTGGTGTGTGTGTGTGTGTGTGTGTGTGTGTGTGTGTGTGTGTGTGTGTGTGTGTGTGTGTGTGTGTGTGTGTGTGTGTGTGTGTGTGTGTAGACAGGGTGATAATAGACAGGGGTGGACAGAGAGGGACGGAGAGACAGAAAGGGTAGGGGCACAGTTGGTGAAGTCATTTGTTTTATAAATATATATTTTTAATGTGTCCTGGTTTTTACTTCTGTAAATCTGGTCATCTGATGCATAAAGCTGTATCTATCTACCACAACAGCAGATGAGTACTCCTTTTTCCAAGATGGCTGCCATCAGGGTTGCCACCTTCTATTGAAGGCTAACCTGGAGACTTTTTCCAATTCAATTTCATTTTTTAAATGTATTTAATTTTTTACTTATATATTTAACTCTCTTACCTTCTCCGCTGGCGGCATCTCTCAGCATCTCCTCCTGCTTGGTAGCATCAACATGGCTCCACAATGTCAAATGATGTCATGTTGCCATAACAACGAGACATCACGTGATGCCGGGGCATCACAGGCCATCCGGTTGTCATGGCAAAATGACGCTGCATGGTGCCACGACGTCACGTTCCATTGTCATGGCAACGCAATGCCATTTGACATTGCAGAGCTATGTTGACGAGACTGAGCATGGTGAGATGCCAACGGGATGATGCTGCCGCCGGAGGAGGAGGAGGTAAGAGCTAAGGCACTGCCTGGAGATTTCATATATAAACCTTTAGCCCGGAGATATACGTGACCGAACCCGTAGTCTCCGGGTCAAACCCAGAGTTGTGGCAACCCTAGCTGCCATGTTACCTCTTATCTACCTCAGTCATTTCTCTTTAAGGTACCGTACTTAGACGGAGGGGCTAATGAGATGGCAGCCTAGACTGTTTAAGGCTAGAAACTACACTTGTAACCAGTACTAGTTCCACAGTACTGCTATAATGATGCTGCTATAATGATGCTCTAAAGAGGTATTAATTACCATGTTCTACAGTATATCATACATGGCCTATCTTTGCCTACAAGTCACTCAGTTCTCAGAGCGGCCTACCAGTCATATCAGTTAATCAAAGAGACCATTCCTCTTCAAATATTGTTGATTATATTAGATCCTATCCATGCTCATCACCTCCCACACTCTTTTAAACCACTGTTCGTGTCTAGGTGCTGATGTTTGTTTCCACATAGCTGCAGTTGCACACCTTGCAGCATTCAAAATATGCATGACCCCCTTATGCCCTCTCTATTCAACAACACAATACTGAAAGCCAATGGTATCATAACCTCCGATAGCCTGTTCATTTGTTCTGTTATCATTTGCCAGGAATCAATAATTAGTGTACAACTCCAGCAGATATGTATCATCATTCATATTTCCCCAAAGCCTCTCCCGCATTTATTTGGGATGTGGGGAAACAGCTCTGAATACTGTACTTTGTAGGTTATAATACTGTACCAACAAAACATTATTTTATATGTATTTTCCAGTACAGGCGGTCCTCACTTATCTGACGGAATGAGTCCTGCAAACCGCCGTCAGATAACGAACCATCAGATTGCGGGTCAATGTTATTCGACGCAGTGACCGTTGGATAAGCAGGTCCAACGTCAGATAATGCGTCCAGCGGACTGCATTATGCAGCTTTGGATAAGGCATCTGTCGGAAAGTGGAACGTCGTATACTGCGGACCACTTATATATTAATTGAAATGGTGGATGTACTGGTATTGGTCCACATTAGCTCATAGGGAACACCACCCCTAGTTCAAGGCCCTGGTGTATCCTGGTTTAGACTCCGTGTCTTCATCAATTAGTAATTTATAGATATTGGATATATTATAACTGCTGACCTCAGCACTGTAAACACAGATTCAAATGAATGTATTTGTATAATAATAGCAGTTCTACATTTTCTGGAAGTCACACGATGGAGAATTTGCATGCGTTGCCATGGTTTATGTTCTCCCAATTGGTATTTCTCCTCAAAATATTGAAAATGTCTGAATTTATCTATACAGCTCATATCCGCAAAATTATTTATACTCGTCCGTTTCCAACTTGATATATTTTGTATCTCCACTCCAGGGGGGGAGTCTGGATTGCCATAGATGGGAGTTGAAGGGAACATTGTAATCTTATCATGCCCTGATATTTAATCCCAAACTTTGAAGGCAGCTCCAAAAGTAGGGTGTTCATACAAGTATTTGTGCAATCTCAGCCACACAGCTGCACCTGTCTAGTGCTTTATAAAATGCATTTTCAATCTCAACCCATAGTTTGCTGTTGGAACAGGGATAATATTCAAACAGAAAAATAAGTTGCTAAGTTATACTTATTAATGCTCGGCAAGCCAAGTCCACCTTGCTGCTGTCTATGCAGCGTCATAATATATGTCTTTAATTACCTTCTCTATCTCTACTACAGGGATATAAGTTTCAAGACTGCCTATTATCACTATTCTAGTAGCTTCGATAAAATCACTGCCATCTCGAACAGTTTGGCATGACCCCATCGAACGGTTTGGCATGACCCCATCGAACGGTTTGTCATTTGTGTTATCACGGTATTCAGAAAGAATCAGAAAGCAATACCGCAAGTCACAAGCCGTAAGGTAGTAAAAATGCCAATACCGCTCGGGACAAGAGTGATGGTATCTCAACCTTTTTCTACGTTCTCCCCCGTGCGATCAGGCCGCAGTCTGGAAGGCTGCGGTCCCAGTCACTGCCAAAGCGCACGATGCGGCGTGCGCTGTGCGTGTAAGCACCGCCCCTCAATGGGGAAGGGCCCAGTACGCACCTTCACGCTGAAGGTGCAGCAGAGCCGTACTGCAAGTTTTTTAAACTCAATGAAATTGAGTTTAAAACTTGCGACGGAGGCGTGGCCACGCCCCCACCGGCGGTTCACCCAATGAGGGCGAACAAGCCGTGTGATGTAATGGGCATGCCCCGCAAATCCCCGACCAAGCCCCCTCCCGTCGCAAGCTCCCTCTCTACCCTCAGACTGTAGATCGCGGTTAGCGCTGTGCATGCGCCGCCCCCCCGCCGGGCGCGCGTGTCACAGACATGACTGGGACCACAGCCTAAGAGCTGCACGGAGAGAGCTTCATGGAGAGAGCTGCACAGAGAGAGCTGCATCTCCCTGCACAGCTGTTACAGGCGATCACAGTACTTTTATTTAAATTGTAATAATAGTGTTTTGTAGCAGGGGTCCTGGAGCTGAACTGCATTAATTTCAGAAGGTAGAAAAAACAGGATATTCAGCGCTCGTGCTGTATGATGGTGTGGATGATCCCTTTGCAGCATGTACATAAAGCGTCTCCCCAGAAACTCTCAAATCTAGGTGAACCCCCCTTAAAAAGAGGGGAGGGCACCCTGAAATACAAGATAATAAAAAATGCACAAATGCGCACCAGGGATTAGTGGAAGGTAATTTATTAAAAATACACAAAAACTGAGGGGATCCAACCCCACCTCAGAACAGCTGTGCAGCTGGACGGCTAAGTACTACCCAGGAGAATACCTGATGGTGACTAAACCCTAAGCTGCACAGTATACAAATACAGTAAAATTTATATAAAAACACATGAAAGAAAAACAAACAAACATGAAAACAACCTATCAACAGATTTGTATAGAAACAGCCATAAGGTTGGGCACTGGCAAGGGGAAACGGACACTCACACTGAGACAGTCAGCAGACTCGCGGTGGCTGCACAGGATCCGGATCTCAGTACCGCGGAGATGGAAAAAAACGCTGCTGTCTCCTGCAGGCCCTGTCTCAGCTTACCAGCATACACGTGCAGGATGACCTGTCGTCACCTCCTGACGAAGTACTTGGTACGAAACGCGTAGAGGTCACGACAGGTCATCCTGCGCGTGTATGCTGGTAAGCTGAGACGGAGCCTGCAAGAGACAGCAACGGTTTTTTCCATCTCTGCGGTGCTGAGATCCGGATCCTGTGCAGCCACCGCGAGTCTGCTGACTCTCTCAGTGTGAGTGTCCGTTTCCCCTTGCCAGTGCCCAACCTTATGGCGGTTTCTATACAAATCTGTTGATAGGTTGTTTTCATGTTTGTTTTTTTTCTTTCATGTGTTTTTATATAAATTTTACTGTATTTGTATACTGTGCAGCTTAGGGTTTAGTCACCATCAGGTGTTCTCCTGGGTAGTACTTAGCCATCCAGCTGCACAGCTGTTCTGAGGTGGGGTTGGATCCCCTCAGAGTTTGTGTGTATTTTTAATAAATTACCTTCCACTAATCCCTGGTGCGCATTTGTGCATTTTTTATTATCTTGCATTAATTTCAGGTCTGTGGACCCTTTGTTTCCCGAGATACAGGCCGCGGTATGGAGTGCTGCTTTCTCATGTGCGTTTATATGTCCCGGTCACGTGATGCAGGAGATTTAATTATTGCGGGGATACTGGCACCCCATACTGGGGTATTAAACTTGAGTACCTTTTTTCTTGGGGGTACAGCGGGAGGATAAAGGTGGTAGTTGCCCCAAGGTTGGAGGTTTGGCCTGTCAGGAAGTTTGCGGGAGGAGTTAACCCACCCGAGAAGCCTAAACACCCACCCTGGGGCAACTACTCCTTTCACCAATCCCTCTACCCCCATGAAACAGTAAAATACAACAACCCTACAACCCACCTCCTCTACCCCAACAAACCCCCCACCCTAACCCCAAACACATACAGTACAATAATGGGCAAAATTATCCAGTTCTGGATAATAGCTCATTTGTCCATTAAAAATAAAACATTATCCAGCCAGCATAAATTAAATAAAAGTTCTACTTAACCCTGCCAAGATAAAGGCCGTCCTCATCACCGTCCTCTGCTTCCTTGTCCTCCGTGGGCAGCAACATTACAATCAAAAGAACAAACTAATGGCCACTAACCCCTTAATCACCTTAGTGGTTAGTAACCCCCCTCTCCCGCTATACACCAGGGATACCTAACAGCCTCCCCGGGGAAACTACCTCACCCCTACTACCCATTGATTGGCACAGTGTTAAACCATGGCCATAATTTGCCACTATAGCAATGAATGGCAATCTACCAATAAAAATCAAGAACTGAATTAAATAAATGGCATTGCAATGTAAAACAAGGCCAATAAACCAATTGTTTGGCAAAGTGGTACATTATATATAATATGTGCATTATTTTCCATTATGGCAATGAATGGGCAAGCCAAAAAAAAAACAGGCACAAAATAAAACACGACATTTAAATAAAACAAGCATTTCACAATAAAGCCATTGATTGTGACTGATAAACCATGCCCACAATATATGGGCATGGATTGCCACACTGACAATGAATGGGCAAACGAAAAAAAACCCCACAAAATACAATACATAACAATTAAATAAAAACAAGCATTTGCCAAAAAATGCATTACTGGTCACTGTGCTTATCTATAGCCCAAAAGGAGCATAGATACGCACATTGGCAGTCAATGGGCAACCTAAAAAAAATACAATCAATGTTTTTCTTTCCATTGATGTCTTCACTCAGCCTCTCCTTCCTTTCCTGTATCTTGCGCACGGTCACAAAGGTGACCTGCTGATCCCTGACGAAGCAGTTGCAAAACGTGTTGGATTGGAACTTACAGGCCACTGTAGCACTCGTGACGTGTGGATCTTCCTTCGCATAGCCGTCAGCTGACTGCCCTATGGGTACCCTTACGCGAACGCGAGCGCAACCCGGGAGACACCGCCATCATCCGATCACGTCCTTATCACTTCATGACCGTGTGCAAAATACAGGAAAGGAAGGAGAGGCTGCGTGTCTCCCCCGCCTAAGAATCTGAGGAGATGGGCCCAGCAGACGTGCAAAGATGAAGGGGAAAAATTAATTGCACTTCGTGGAGCCTGAACTGTTAGCAGGACCAATATAAGAGAGAAAGAAGTCCATGACCACATGCTGGGAAGCTATCCAAAAACACTGATTTACAAAGTGCTGTCTTCAAGTATCCTGAATAAACTGAAACATAGCCTCATCCAACTGATGTAACATCTGAAACTCCATTTGGAAATGAATTTATAGATTGGTTTGGTTTTCAATCTGTAAGTGTATAAGTATAACTTAAAGTGTCCATTAGGATAAGAATTTTTACTAATACATCAATGTCCCTTTCTGTATTTATTCTATGTTTGACATCTGTTCTTGAGTCGACGTGCCAGAGGACATCTTTATTTCTTGTTCACTTTTGTTGAGGGACGTGGAACTCTCCTGGACTCTGGCAGCTGGACTTAAGTATACCATATATTGGACTCTTTACCACTTTGTCAATATATATTTAGTTTTGTATATTTCACCATATTGCACTTATCAAGTTTAATTTAGTATCACTAGGTTATAGGTTAGCGCTACTTCCCTCTTTTTTTGTACTCTTTTCCTTTGTAATTCAATGGGGCAAATGTTGGACCTTCGGCTTCTTAAGCTCAAATGAGACGACACAGGCCTCTTATAAGGCCTGTGACATCACATTTGCGTGTCAAATGGTACACCCCCAATCCGACTGGCTGGCGTACCATTTGACAGGGATTTTTTTTCTTAAAGGATGTGACATCTTTAAGGGAAGGAAGCCAGCCAATCAGGAAGGCTAGGCTTCTCTCCCTTCAAAATTACGTCACCAGAAAAAAATGGCTGCCATCACATTGTAATCCAACCAATCAGATTGGGAGACATACCATGTGAGGCATCACATGGTACACCCCCAATCTGATTGGTTGTAGTACCATGTGACAGCTTCCATTTTTTAAGGATGTGACGTCATCTTAAAGGGAGGGAGCCACATCCTTAAAAAAATGGCTGTTATGTGCTGTACTAAAACCAATCAGATTGGGGATGTACCATGTGAGAGCAGCCATTTTTTTCTGGTGATGTCATTTTAAAGGATAACGTCACATTCTTTAAAAAAGAAAACCTGTCACATGGTACCTCAGCCAATCGGTTGGGCCTATCCCGTCACATTTGCGTTTAAGAAGCCGACAGGACAACATACGCCCAATTGGATTACAACTAAAGAAGGGAAGACTGAAGAAATAAAACAAGAAAATAAAGAAGAAAGAAAATAATTAAGAACTCACTGGGGAGATGTCTCTTCAATCAAGATATGATTACGTACTTCTGCGCATCGGCTGTTGAGGAGCATTGCGTCGAAGTCTAGATTTGTTGCTCACGTTGGACGGGGGTGAAAACATCAATGGTAAGAAAAACATTGATTTTATGATATTTAATTGTGTATTTTTTTTAGATTGCTCATTGACTGCCAATGTGCTTATCTATGCCCCTTTTGGGCTATAGGTAAGCACAGGGACAAGCAATGCATTTTTTGGCAAATGCTTGTTTTTATTTAATTGTTATGTATTGTATTTTGTGTTATGTTTTTTTTTTTAGGTTGCCCATTCATTATCAGTGTGGCAATCCATGCCCATATATTGTGGGTATGGTTTAACACCGTGACAATCAATGGCTTTATTGTGAAATGCTTGTTTTATTTAAATGTCATGTTTTTATTTTGGCCTGTTTTTTTTAACTTACCCATTCATTGCCTTAGTGGAAAACCATGTACCACTGTGCCAATCAACAGTGTACCACTATGCCGATCAATTGGTTTATTGGCATTTTTTTGTATTGCAATGTCATTTATTTTATTCAGTGCTTGTTTTTTATTGGTAGATTGCCCATTCATTGCTATAGTGGCAAACCAGGGCCATTGTTTAACACTGTGCCAATCATTTGGTAGTGGGTCTGGGGGTAGTTGCCCTGGGGAGGGTGGTTAGGTGTCCTGGGAATGAAGCAGGGAAGGGGGATTAACCTCTTAATTAAAATAGCAGTTACTAACCGCTAAGGCTATTAGGCGGTTAGTGGCCAATAGTTTGTTTTTTTATTGTAATGTTGCTGCCCACGGAGGACAAGGACATGGAGAACGGTGATGAGAATGGTCTTCATCCTGGCAGGGGTAAGCAGAACTTTTATTTACTTTGTGCTGGCTGCATAATGTTTTATTTTTAATGGGCAAATGAGCTATTATTCAGATCTGGATAATAGTTATTTTGCCCATTACTGTATTGTATGTTGTGTGTGTGTGGGTTGGGGGCGGGGGGTTGTTGGGGTAGAGGGCATGGATAGTAGGGTACCCATTCATTGCTATTGGGATTATCTTTGCTCCCATTTAGGGCATGGGTAACCACACTGGCAATCAATGAGTGTATTGGCTAGTATTGGGATTTAATTTTTATTATGGTTAGCGGGGGTGGGTGAAGGTGGTATTTGGCCTATTAAGAAGTTAGGAGAATACTCAATAAACATTGGGAAATTCTGACCAACGATCCAATTTTACAAACAATATTGCCAAAACAACCTAAGATTATTTTTACAAAGGCTCGGAACATTAAAGATCAGGTAGCTTCTAGTCAAATTAAGAGTATTATTACTACTACTAATTGGTTAACAAATACTGTTAGATCTGTGGGATTTTACAAATGTAACCAATGTAGTAGCTGTAGGGTTAACACTCTAGCAGGTTGTACTAAACAATTTGCATCGAATAGTAAGGAGCAGGAATATAAGATTAAACACTTTATATCATGTGACTCTATATACATTGTATATCTTCTAATTTGCCCATGCAATCAGTTTTATGTAGGTCGTACTAAAAGAAAGTTTAAAACTCGTATGTCGGAACATATCAGGAACATTAGGGTAGGTTTGGAGACGCATAGTGTCTCCAATCATTTTAAACTATGCCACAATCAGGATCCTAAGGGATTAAGATTCTTTGGAATTGACCATTGTAAACAAAATTATCGTGGGGGTGATAGGATTGTAGCCTTGAATAGGTTGGAGACATTTTGGATCTTTAGACTCAAAACACTTTCACCGTTATTTCTATAGCATCACTATTTGGTTTATTGTTACTTTTGGTGTTATATCTGTGTTCTTTGAGGTTGCATTTTATGTTATGTATCATGGTTTTTTAATATCTATCATTTTTATTAATGATGTGAATGCTTGTACTGCAAGTATCTTGGTGTTTATTACATTTAGGTTTACTCCCCTTTGTCTGCTTACTAATTAGTGAGGGTATATAGGGAGAGTTTGCAGCAGCTCCAAACTGTGCCCCTGACGAAGCCATTATCGGCGAAACTAGTTGGGAAGCAGAGTTGGAGCCTTTGCCTTTGTAGAAGGATAACGTTGGAGAACTGTCACACCGAGCGACTGAACGCTTCTGAGTGCTATACGGAAGTCTCGCGAGACGAAAAGGGATCTCACGTGACGCGGAAGAAATCTGGATACACAGACCGGCGGAGAACGCGGGTCGTCGCTCCAAAGGGCCTTGGAATAAAAGGTGCCGGTGCCGGTGAGCAGGACTATACTGTGAGGGGAGTGCGGGTCACTAGCTTTTTAGCTTTGTCGGTGGATGTGTGTTACTCCGGTGGAGATATCCTTTTGCTTATGTTTTTAGTTTTATCGATTATTAAATATTTGTACTTTGTGTGTACATTGGGTACTTTTCCTATATTATTCATCTGGGCTCTGAGCTGATCTGGTTATTGTCCTGGAGGATACAAGTCCTATCGTGGAGGATACAGTTGGTTGATCGGACGGAGAGGGGTTACCATCCTTATGAAGCAAGCCAAGAACCTGATAAATTGCTGGTTTTTAGCTTTTATCCTGTAAGTGCAATTCTTTTAGCAGGATTTGCTGGTTCTTTTATACAGATTACACTATGTGTTGTTTTCTCTTTTTCTCCCATGCACTATACTGTAGGTGCAAGTGTTCCTGTGTATTTGTGCTTTCTCTCTGGGGGAGAGATTTTGGACTGAGCTGCAGGGAGAGATTGAGATAGTTTATTATATCTGGTGTGTGTTTTGTGTTCATTTCTTTGCGCAACCTTGCCCCATTTTTTTCTTGTAGGTTATAATCTGTGTCAGTGTATAGTGCGGTCAGGTTATAATCTGTGTCAGTGTATAGTGCTGTCAGGTTATGTCCTGTGTCAGTGTATAGTGCGGTCAGGTTATAATCTGTGTCAGTGTATAGTGCTGTCAGGTTATGTCCTGTGTCAGTGTATAGTGCGGTCAGGTTATAATCTGTGTCAGTGTATAGTGCTGTCAGGTTATAATCTGTGTCAGTGTATAGTGCTGTCAGGTTATAATCTGTGTCAGTGTATAGTGCTGTCAGGTTATAATCTGTGTCAGTGTATAGTGCTGTCAGGTTATGTCCTGTGTCAGTGTATAGTGGGGTCAGGTTATAATCTGTGTCAGTGTATAGTGGGGTCAGGTTATAATCTGTGTCAGTGTATAGTGCTGTCAGGTTATAATCTGTGTCAGTGTGTAGTGCTGTCAGGTTATAATCTGTGTCAGTGTATAGTGCGGTCAGGCTATAATCTGTGTAAGTGTATAGTGGGGTCAGGTTATAATCTGTGTCAGTGTATAGTGCAGTCAGGTTATGTCCTGTGTCAGTGTATAGTGCTGTCAGGTTATATCCTGTGTCAGTGTATAGTGCTCTCAGGTTATGTCCTGTGTCAGTGTATAGTGCAGTCAGGTTATAATCTGTGTCAGTGTATAGTGCAGTCAGGTTATAATCTGTGTCAGTGTATAGTGCTCTCAGGTTATGTCCTGTGTCAGTGTATAGTGCTGTCAGGTTATATCCTGTGTCAGTGTATAGTGCTGTCAGGTTATGTCCTGTGTCAGTGTATAGTGCAGTCAGGTTATAATCTGTGTCAGTGTATAGTGCAGTCAGGTTATAATCTGTGTCAGTGTATAGTGCTGTCAGGTTATGTCCTGTGTCAGTGTATAGTGGGGTCAGGTTATAATCTGTGTCAGTGTATAGTGCTGTCAGGTTATAATCTGTGTCAGTGTGTAGTGCTGTCAGGCTATAATCTGTGTAAGTGTATAGTGGGGTCAGGTTATAATCTGTGTCAGTGTATAGTGCAGTCAGGTTATGTCCTGTGTCAGTGTATAGTGCTGTCAGGTTATATCCTGTGTCAGTGTATAGTGCTCTCAGGTTATGTCCTGTGTCAGTGTATAGTGCAGTCAGGTTATAATCTGTGTCAGTGTATAGTGCAGTCAGGTTATAATCTGTGTCAGTGTATAGTGCTCTCAGGTTATGTCCTGTGTCAGTGTATAGTGCAGTCAGGTTATAATCTGTGTCAGTGTATAGTGCTGTCAGGTTATAATCTGTGTCAGTGTATAGTGCTGTCAGGTTATATCCTGTGTCAGTGTATAGTGCTCTCAGGTTATGTCCTGTGTCAGTGTATAGTGCAGTCAGGTTATAATCTGTGTCAGTGTATAGTGCTGTCAGGTTATAATCTGTGTCAGTGTATAGTGCTGTCAGGTTATAATCTGTGTCAGTGTATAGTGCTGTCAGGTTATGTCCTGTGTCAGTGTATAGTGCGGTCAGGTTATAATCTGTGTCAGTGTATAGTGCGGTCAGGTTATGTCCTGTGTCAGTGTATAGTGCGGTCAGGTTATAATCTGTGTCAGTGTATAGTGCGGTCAGGTTATAATCTGTGTCAGTGTATAGTGCAGTCAGGTTATGTCCTGTGTCAGTGTATAGTGCTGTCAGGTTATATCCTGTGTCAGTGTATAGTGCTGTCAGGTTATGTCCTGTGTCAGTGTATAGTGCAGTCAGGTTATATCCTGTGTCAGTGTATAGTGCAGTCAGGTTATAATCTGTGTCAGTGTATAGTGCCGTCAGGTTATGTCCTGTGTCAGTGTATAGTGCTGTCAGGTTATGTCCTGTGTCAGTGTATAGTGCAGTCAGGTTATAATCTGTGTAAGTGTATAGTGCCGTCAGGTTATGTCCTGTGTCAGTGTATAGTGCTGTCAGGTTATGTCCTGTGTCAGTGTATAGTGCTGTCAGGTTATGTCCTGTGTCAGTGTATAGTGCTGTCAGGTTATGTCCTGTGTCAGTGTATAGTGCAGTCAGGTTATAATCTGTGTCAGTGTATAGTGCCGTCAGGTTATGTCTGTGTCAGTGTATAGTGCTGTCAGGTTATGTCCTGTGTCAGTGTATAGTGCAGTCAGGTTATAATCTGTGTCAGTGTATAGTGCCGTCAGGTTATGTCCTGTGTCAGTGTATAGTGCAGTCAGGTTATAATCTGTGTCAGTGTATAGTGCGGTCAGGTTATAATCTGTGTCAGTGTATAGTGCTGTCAGGTTATAATCTGTGTCAGTGTATAGTGGGGTCAGGTTATAATCTGTGTCAGTGTATAGTGCGGTCAGGTTATAATCTGTGTCAGTGTATAGTGCCGTCAGGTTATGTCCTGTGTCAGTGTATAGTGCAGTCAGGTTATAATCTGTGTCAGTGTATAGTGCGGTCAGGTTATAATCTGTGTCAGTGTATAGTGCTGTCAGGTTATGTCCTGTGTCAGTGTATAGTGCTGTCAGGTTATGTCCTGTGTCAGTGTATAGTGCTGTCAGGTTATGTCCTGTGTCAGTGTATAGTGCAGTCAGGTTATAATCTGTGTCAGTGTATAGTGCTGTCAGGTTATGTCCTGTGTCAGTGTATAGTGCCGTCAGTTTATGTCCTGTATCAGTGTATAGTGCAGTCAGGTTATAATCTGTGTCAGTGTATAGTGCGGTCAGGTTATAATCTGTGTCAGTGTATAGTGCGGTCAGGTTATAATCTGTGTCAGTGTATAGTGCTGTCAGGTTATGCTCTGTGTCAGTGTATAGTGCTGTCAGGTTATGTCCTGTGTCAGTGTATAGTGCAGTCAGGTTATGTCCTGTGTCAGTGTATAGTGCTGTCAGGTTATGTGCTGTGTCAGTGTATAGTGCTGTCAGGTTATGTGCTGTGTCAGTGTATAGTGCCGTCAGGTTATAATCTGTGTCAGTGTATAGTGCCGTCAGGTTATGTCCTGTATCAGTGTATAGTGCAGTCAGGTTATAATCTGTGTCAGTGTATAGTGCGGTCAGGTTATAATCTGTGTCAGTGTATAGTGCGGTCAGGTTATAATCTGTGTCAGTGTATAGTGCTGTCAGGTTATGTCCTGTGTCAGTGTATAGTGCAGTCAGGTTATGTCCTGTGTCAGTGTATAGTGCTGTCAGGTTATGTCCTGTGTCAGTGTATAGTGCTGTCAGGTTATGTCCTGTGTCAGTGTATAGTGCAGTCAGGTTATGTCCTGTGTCAGTGTATAGTGCTGTCAGGTTATGTCCTGTGTCAGTGTATAGTGCTGTCAGGTTATGTGCTGTGTCAGTGTATAGTGCCGTCAGGTTATAATCTGTGTCAGTGTGTAGCATCTTGTTATACTCTGTCAGTGTATAATGCAGTCAGGCTTTAATCTGTGTTAGTGTATATTAGGTTCAGGTTACACCCACAGTCAGTGCAGTCAGGCTATACTGCGGTCGGGTCCGCTGACAAGGGGAGAGCCGGGACAAGTGCATGGCTGAGGGGGGGCGGACAAAACAGTTGCTGCTGCTTCCCGGCTCTCCCCTAGCTGCAGGCCTCTCCCTCACTCTGTCCAGCGCTGAGCTTCCGACGCTGGCACGCGACGGGCCTCTCTGACATCAGCACCAGAAGTATGCTTGGCCCAGTTTCTGGTGTATGCCGGCATGAGAGGGAGGCCCCAGCATGCGCTGATGTTGGAAGCTCGGCGTGGGACAGAGTGATGGAGGCGCCCCACAGCTGGGGACAGCCAGGCCTGGCGGCAACTACAGGACCTGCAGCCGGGCCCCCCACAGCCACTGGGCCTGGCCAGAGACCATCCCAAAGGTAAGTCTTTTTTATATGTATTGGGTAGGTGTATTTTTATTATGCATTGGGGGTTGTGAGTATTTTTATTATGTATTGGTGGGGTGTATTTTTATTATGCATTGGGGAGGGGGTGCATTTTAATTATGTATTGGGGAGGGTGGGTGTATTTTTATTATGTATTGGGGAGGGGGGTGCATTTTAATTATGTATTGGGGAGGGGGGTGCATTTTAATTATGTATTGGGGAGGGTGGGTGTATTTTTATTATGTATTGGGGGGGTGTATTTTTATTATGTTTTGGGGAGGTGGGTGTATTTTTATGATGTATTAGGAGAGGGGTGCATTTTTATTATGTATTGGGGAGGGGGGTATTTTGTATTATGTATTGGGAAGGGTGGGGTGTATTTTTATTATGTATTGTGGAGAGGTTGTATTTTTATTATGTATTGGGGAGGGTGGGTGTATTTTTATTATGTATTGGGGGGTGTATTTTTATTATGTTTTGGGGAGGGAGGTGTATTTTTATTATTATTGCGGAGGGGGTGGGTATTTTTATATGTATTGCGGAGGGGGTGGGTATTTTTATATGTATTGTGGAGGGGGTGGGTATTTTTATATGTATTGGGGAGGGAGGGAATATTTTTATATGTATTGGGGGGTGTATTTATATATGTATTGAGGGGTGGTGTATTTTTATATGTATTGAGGGGGTGGTGTATTTTTATATGTATTGGGGGGGTTATATGTTTTTGGGGTAGTTTATTTTGGTATGTGTATTTGGGGTGTGGAGGGGTTGTATGTATTTAGGGGGTGGGGGGTTTTGGTATGTATTTTGTGGGGGTGATTGAGTGCGTGGGGGGATTTAGTGAGAGTGGGGTAATAGACGGTAGGTGGGGTGAGTGAGAGGAGAGAGGGGGTGAGGGGGAAGGGAGGGAGTGAGGAAAAGGAGTAAGAGTGAGATGCAGGGGAGAGAAATACATGCGAGGCGGGGGGATTGAGTGAGAGTTGGGTAATTGATAGAGGGGGGTGAGTGAGGAAGAGGGAGTGAGACGGAGGGTAGAGAAATACATGGGAAGAGGGTGGGGAAAATAGAAGGGGCAATTGAAGGGGCTCGTAATGTTTGAAATGGGGGGCTCGTAAGACCGCCGACACAAGGTGGCATGGTGAGGAGGAGTGAGGGGGGAGGGAGGGCGGAGGGAGGGGGTTGAGGGAGAAGGGAGGGGGGGTGAGGGCCAGACATAACTCTAGTCCAAGGCCCCTGGAAATCTGTCTGCAGCCCTAATTGTGGTTAGGTTATATTCCATGTCAGTGTACAGCACATTCAGGTAATACTGTGAGACTACACTATACATTGATGCCGAGTATAATCAGGTTGTACCTCTGCGGTGCAGCATCGATTCCTTCCAGCAACGCGTCGCTTTACATTAGCACCACGCGAAAATGCCCTACCTCACCAAAATCCCGACTACACCGCTGAATAGATGTTAAGAAATCTGCCGATTATTTAGGTAAAAAAATAACAGCTAAAAACACCTCACTTATCTACCACTTCTCTAGTCCAAGCCGCTCATTGTGTCATCATTATCAGCTGTCTGGGACGTGGAAGTATCTCTCAAATTCACCCAACCTCTGCAAACGGCTCTGAGATACTCTGACATGTTTACACACCAGCTAAGTCCTATTCATTATCCCTTGACAGGCCATATTTACAATGCTGTTACAATTCTAGAAACATCTTGTTAAACTGTTTACTTAGGAGATCAAAATGTCTTATTGGAGTGTGAATAATATGTTGACTGTAAAACAAAGTAGCATTTTAAGTCTCTTCAGGTAATACAAATGGCCTGCTTGTACACAGCAAGAATGGCTCTTTTATCGGTGGCAGTGGAAGTTGCCCGGTTGTAATTTAATTATGGGAAAATTAGGACTTTGGAGTCTAGATATCAAAGGGTAAAAAGTGACAGGACCACATGCAGAATTGGATACATGCTGCTCTAATATATCCATCCTGTAATTCTTTCCTAACTCCATCTACTCCCCAAACTGCTTGACAGCACACGAGAGCAAAATAGATCCCAGCTATCTCAATATAATGATGATAAAGCACACATGTTTAATTAGGCTTTGCACAAGAAAATCTGGCACAACATTGATGTTTAAAGTAAAAAAATAAAAGAAACACTCCAGCAGTTATTTGTACAGGCTGAAACGTGTGGTGTTTGCTAAAAAATGTCATTTGTATAACTGTTTTGATAAAATAAAAAAAATCCTTATATATTGTATCTTTGTATTATGTAGTACAGGGGAGCGCAAACTTTTTGAGCTGCTCTCCCCTCCAAGCTCCCCCTCGTGCGCCTCCCCCCCCCCTTCGTTTGTGTGCAGCGTCAAATGACGCCGCAGGGTCACGTGATGTGATGCACGTGACCCCGTTTCCATGGAGATGGCCGTGTAACATCACCCCGCATGACACAGCGGCATCATTTGACGCCGCGTTGCCATGGCGACGTGTCACAGTGTCTGAATCAAGGTGTTTTATTGTTGCAGAGGCCTCACGTGATCCCCCGGCATTTCATTTAAATGCCTCAGGGAAGAGCGCGGGGCCCCTGCAAGCGCCCGCACCCCCCCAAAAAAAATCCAGCATCCCCCCTTTTGCGCACCGCGGATATAGCATACTGTATATCTGTTATGGAGATTACAACGCAAAAGTGACAAAGTCCTAGGTTCAGTTGAGGTTTGCTTAATACAGATCGAAATCAGGATAAAAAATGTACTTTTTTCTTTCATTGCACAATTAAAATGATACAAATTGCACCATATGATGGGTTGCCTTAGGCCGCGCGTATAGTGACACGACGCGTGACGTCAACCGTCGCCACTAGCGAAAGTTGTATTTCGCTTTGCGGCGGAGGCACGGGCGACCAGTCCATTGATTGGTTCAGGGGCTGTCACATGAGGCGACAGCCCCATAAAAATCAAATATTCCCGGCTGCAAAAAATTGCGTCGCCCCGTCGCTTTGTCACCGTCGCGCTTACTATAAGCGCACGCGGTAGCGGCGACAATACATTTGTTTTCGGGTGACGTCGCGTCGCCGGCACTATAAGCGCGGCCTTATACGCGACTCCCAGGCAATCCTCCTGTGACCCTCCTCTCTTGCTGTCTCAGGAACACTGCTAGGCACTAACTTCCTGTCTCTTAAGCCTTGTTCAAGCAGGCGTTTATTTAAAACACCATAACAGACCTGGCAGCCAGGGGGCGGTCTCCTGATCCTAGCAGAGCGAGGGATTGAACTCTTCTCCCTCTCACACGCCATTTCTGCAGCATAACTTTAGCTGACATGATAATATCTGGGCTTTAAAGGTACAATCCCTTATAATCTAAAAAACAAAACAAATGTATCATCTTTTGAAAGGACAGCCCTCAACATTCCTGCAGGCTTCTCCTACACTTCCATGCATTATTTATCAATATGGGAGAAATCTCCTTTTAAAGGCCTTGCAGCTACAGATAGAATATGCTTGGAACATGCGGTATGACAAGGGTGGCCAATTTCAGTCCTCAAAAGGTCACCAACCAGTCAGGTTTTAAGGATATCCCTGCTTCAGCACAGGTGGCACAAGCTTCAGTCAAAGACTGAGCCACTGATTGAGCCACCAGTGATGAAGCAGGGATATCCATCATACCTAGCTCGTTAGTGGCCCTTGAGGACTGGAGTTGGCCACCCCTGCTGTATGAGATGAGAGGCACTCATCAGAATTTAGGACGTGACTGAGGAACTGCTTTACAACATTTTGTCCGCACAGGGACCCTACACTATCAACAGTAATGAAAAAGGTAAATGTTATGTCCCTCAAACATCGGAACCACTCAGCAACAGGTGGAGTTTGAAACAAGGGAGTGTGTCTGTATAACGTCTAATCGGGTGGAAATAACAGGTGCGCAAAAAAAAAGGGTCCCTATTCACCAGACTGCCGTCACTAGGGGCATCACCAGGCAGACTGCTGTTACATGGGGCATTACCAGGTTAGTGACCCTACAGCCTTTCACACATCCTCATATATCTACCACCCAGCAGGTCTGTGTTCACCTAGGTGATTTTATTCACATTGCATTTTATCATATTGTTTGTTACTTTCCTAGCTTAAATGTTAATAACATTTTATTATTTTTTTTATTATTAGTGGGGTCTTTTGGGACCACTTTAGTCCTCAGTCGTCCTTTATGTTTTGAGTATTATACTCGGCAGTTATATACTGCCAATACAAGCATTTTTAGGTTGAGTGCATCAATATAGGGATTCTTTTCTGTGAGTACCCTTAGGGGTTTCACTAAGCGTTGGGTTCTCATCTTGATAAAGGTCCTGTAATGTAATTGTGTACCTACAAAATCATTTTCTAAACCCTGTTGAGTGGACACGTTCCAATCTTTTACATTGCACCTGTAATGTAAGCGTTGCCACTACTGGGTCGCACCAAACAGTATCATGTCCACTATCCTGTTTTTAACTAGTACTAGAAGATTGTGAGTGTAGCCTAGAGCAGGGGTGCGCAAATTTTTCTTCTGCGCCTCCCTGCCTGCTCTCCCCCCTGCTCACGCCCACCCCTCCTTTACCTTGTCCCCAGTGTCAAATGAGGCCGTGGGGTCATGTGATACCACATTGCCATGGCGATGATGCGCCCAAAGTCACAGGAGACAAGGTAAGGGACTTACAGAGGCCTCGCTTGGTCCCCCGGCATTTAATTTAAATGTTGTGGGGAAGAGTGCGGGGCCTCTGTAAGTGCCGTGCCCCCCCCCTCAGAAAATCTCGCGCACCCAAGTTTGCAAACCCCTGGCCTAGAGTATTACCTATTTCCTGTCTTCACATTAGTGATATGCAAATGTATTTAAATTTGAAATAAAACAATGCAGACAGCGAGGGTCAGTTTGAATAACTGTCATATTTCATAAAATATCCACTACAGATGGACTAAAATGTTATATAACAACATCATTTAAAACATCAACACATCAAAATATAACAGCAATGCAAAAAACAGTAATAACAAAAATGACATGAATAAAACTTACAATAAGTGAATGTGTATGCAGACCGGGTAAGTAGAGAAGGAATACTGAGGAGGTATTGCTGATGTTAAAGTCCGGACCACGATCTACGTCAGCTGTATGGAACGCCAACTGGAACTTCCTGGTTTAGAAACACCAGCCAATGAAACACATGCTGACAAAGCACGCTAGTGCGAAATGCGTAGAGGTCACGGGTGCTTGCTCAGCGCGTTGTGATGTCATTGGCAGTGGATGGAGTAGAGCAAAGCTCAATTTCACCCGCTGTGTGGATATCGGGTGGTTCATCCAGCCCTGGCAAGCACTACTCCTCATGTTACCCTCTCCTAAATCTGCCTCAGTGTCCCTCCTACTTACAACCCTATCCTAGCTTCCTATCAAATCCTGTATCCCACACACAATTCTCCTCCACACTTTTAAGCCTATACACTCTTCTGCCATTGCTTACATCTGAGCCCTAATTTATCACTATACACCATCCCAACTCTTGCGTTCTGCTCAAGGATGTCTTCTGTCGATCCCTTTTGTATCTTAAGTCCTCTCCCACCTTAAACCTTTCTCACTCACTGCCCCACACCTCTTGAATGCCCTTTCCCTCAATATCCGAGTAGCACCCTCTCTATTAACCTTTAAGACCTATCTTAAAACCCACCTCCTTAGCAAAGCATATGGGTAGCTTCTTGGCTGATAATATACACTTCATACATCGACCTTGGCCTCTTGCAGGCGCTCTTACCAGAACACCTTCCTACTATCGCTTTTCGTCCTTCCTACCTACCACTTATATTGTAAGCTCTTTGGGGTAGGGGCTCCTTTTTCTAATGTTACTAGTATGTCTAAGTGCTTATTTCCGTTATGTCTATTATTTGTTATTTTATATTATGTCACGTATATTACTGCTGTGAAGCGCTATGTACATTAAAGGTGCTATATAAATAAAGCTATACATACATACATACAATATTGTCTTGTTTTTTTCCAAATGCACTCCATGTCATCTTCATTCTCCTATTGATTTCATTCAAAAGGTTTCCATTCATTGTTATTTGCTGGCCAATGTAGACATATAGTCTTCAATTTCTTCTCATTCTATTCCATTTATTTTGATCTTTGCCGACTTAACACATTTGTTGAACATCACTTAGGTCTTCCTGAGATTCATATGGAGGTTCGCATTCTTACTTGATTCAGCGAATTCTCCAATTTGTTGCTGGAGGTCTTCTGGACTTGTGGTAAAAATAACAATGTCATCTGCAAATCATAGGTGACTCAAATATTCACTGTGGATATTTCTTACTTTTTCTTCCCAATTTAATATCTTGAACAATTCTTCACATGTTGCTTTTAAGAGTTTTGGTGACATGTGTCTCCCTGCTGCACTCCCTTGCTGATCCTTATCTGGCTTGTATCTTCCTGTAATCTAATGGTTGATGTGGGCTTCTCATAAATGCTCTTTATAAATATGAATGTATATTTCTGCAACCCTTTGTCTTCTTAACGCATCCAGGATTGCTGACGTGTAGACAAAATAAATAGATTTTTCGGAATCTACGAATCCAAAGGTAAGTGGTAAATCGTATTAATTACTTCGGGAAATCACTGCTTGTACGACTTGGATGGTCTATTGTGTTATAGCTCCTGTGGAATCCCGCTTGCACTCTAGGCTGGGCAAAAAACAATGTTTATTGCAGAAGATTAGTGCTTATCTTCGTAACAAATCTTGTAAGGGATTGAATGATTGGTCTGTAGTTTTTGAGGTCTTCTTTGTCTCCTTTCTTGTGGGTGAGGATAACTAAGGCATTATTCTATTATTCTGAAATGTTTGTGTTGAAGCAGTATGTAAATAGATTTGGAACGATTTTTTCTATTTCCCCAGTTTCTTTCAAGATTTCAGTTGTATTTCTATTTTCCCTGGAAGCTTTCCCATTCTTCATGGATTTGATTGCTTTTGCCACTTCTTCTGGATGTATTATGCCACGTGTTATCTGTGTTCATGTACAACTTAAACTCTATTTATGATCCTTGTTGATCCATCGTCTTGTTTGAGTGCAATGATTTGGTTCTTGCCAACCATAAGTAAAAATGGGCAAATCAGTCCAAATTACTTTCCTGGAATTTCCTGGATTTTTTTTAGGCCAAATCGTCCACCCTCCTCCCCACCCCACCAAAATCCATCTTTGGATTGGATACTAACAAATCTGTGTGGATTAGTCTAGATCCGACATTGGATACAATCCAGATGGATTTTTAAGAATCCGATCCATGGATTCCACAATCCGAAGCTGAATTGTTAAAAGTATCCATATGGATTAATCCATAAAGACACATAGCCCCCACCCTCCCCACCCCCTCGCGAAATAATCCGTGCCTGGATTTAAATAAATGGAGAGTGTGTGCTACCTCGCTCAAGCCCCTAAAGAGAGATCGCGTGTTGCCAGGGAAAGGGTAGAATAAATCTAGTGACGTGTACTGTACAGGAGTACACCAAAGGGTCCCAAATGACGGTGCACCGCAGACCAGAGTTTAATTGTATCTTGGTCTAAATGTACGACTAAAGACAAACGATTAAAATAAAGTTTATTCACACAAAAATATAATTTAAAAATATAATTTAAAATTGTTCCATCCTAAATCCTAAATCTCTGTAGTGAGAGATAAAGGCCTCTAGCTAAAGGCTGTGCAAGGTGATTTGTGCTAATATAAGCAGCCACTCAGATCGTGGTGTATGGAATAGTGTGTCTGTTGCAGTATATAAAAAAAAAATGCCTTGAAAAAGGTGTATTTGATATAATGAAAGTCTGGAGGTTTAAACCACACAGTTGCGGTGAATACCTACTAGGTAGAGTAATATACTGATAGTCATAGATTAGATCCTCTTGATAGATTAGTGGGGGAGAGATATTAATATATCTATTTATGGTCCCTGAATCAATAAGAGAAAATATCTATTGCAAACAGAAATTGATAAAGTCCGCCACTAACTGGGCCAAGCATACTTCTGGCTTGCTGATGTCAGAGAGGCCCGTCGCGTGCCAGCGTCGGAAGCTCGGCGCTGGACAGAGTGAGGGAGAGGCCTGCAGCTAGGGGAGAGCTGGGAAGCAGCAGCAACTGTTTTGGCAGCCAAGTACACCGCACCACAGAACTAGCCCGCTCGGAGGTCCCGAACGGACACTGAGGGGTGCGTGGAAAAGGTTAATAGCTGAGTGTGCTCATGTGGAGCTAAATGTAGAGCAATATCAATGGAGATACTGTAGCATGTAGCACCATGTCGGTAATGACCTGACGTACGTTTCGTCGCTGACCCCGGAAGAAGTCGCGCTAAGCGACGAAGCGTACGTCGGGTCATTACCGACATGGTGCTACATTTAATTATTTATTAAAGTTTATGCCGTTTTAGGCCTCTTCACAGGGGGCTGTGAAAACTAATGAATATCTCCCGATCAAACTTCTATGTGCGTGTACTAACACACTAGGTGGTAGTCTCTCAGTATCGCCATTGATTTTGCTCTACATTTAGCTCCACATGAGCACACTCAGCTGTTAACCTTTTCCACGCACCCCTCAGTGTCCGTTCGGGACCTCCGAGCGGGCTAGTTCTGTGGCGCGGTGTACCTGGCTGCTGACGCCGGGCGGTGCACCGAGCTGCTCCCGCGATCACGGGATTCAGTGGGTTCTCGGGTCCTCCGAGTTGGGGGGGCTTCGGGACGTGGTGTGTCTGGCTATTGTCGCCGGACTATACACCGAGGGACCTCTGCGATCCCGCGAGTGTTTGATTGATATATACCTGTGGCGATTAGACTTGTGAATTCAATTCAACTTATATTTGTACCACACAGCATAGTGATTCCACGATCGTGTACCTGGCTGCTGACGCCGGGCGGTGCAGAGTGAATTCAATTCAACTTATGTTTGTACCACACAGCACAGTGATTCCACGATCGTGCCACAACACTGACGACTAAGTCCTAATAAACGAGTGTCAATATACTGCCAGTGTCCACTGTACCAACATACCCTAATTTCATTACAGCAACAAATCCTTGTGGTAATTAAACTCACTAACCACCACTTAAGAGGGTTGAAGACAATGAATGCAGTCAGTGATGTGACTCCAATGTGTATTTGTATCTATACTAATATATTCATATGAACGTTCAGTAATATTCAATCCATGCTGCACTAATAGGAGTTTCTTATTCATCTGGTGTGAATTCACTTACAACTTTCAACAGTACTTATAGGACTGGTACCAAAGAGCTATACCTAGTACAATGTGAACATCATGTTACTCAGAACCATACTGTTGAACAGGGTTGCCGGCAACTACACATATTCATTACCATCACAGTACTGGCATTAAGACACAATGAGGTACAACATTTTAAGATATATATATACACTGTGTTCGATATGGTCCAGTTATATGTATCAGGGGTACTAACAAGATGACCTGGTATAGCATCAAGGTATACAATCATTACGAGATTAAACCAAGAGAGATGCACTACAAATACTAATATTAATATAGCCATCTCAGAAAGATAGTGGCGGTCTTTATCAATTTCTGTTTGCAATAGATATTTCCTCTTATTGATTAAGGGACCATAAATAGATATATTAATATCTCTCCCCCACTAATCTATCAAGAGGATCTAATCTATGACTATCAGTATATTACTCTACCTAGTAGGTATTCACCGCAACTGTGTGGTTTAAATCTCCAGACTTTCATTATATCAAATACACTTTTTTCAAGGCATTTTTTTGATATACTGCAACAGACACACTATTCCATACACCACGATCTGAGTGGCTGCTTATATTAGCACACATCACCTTGCACAGCCTTTAGCTAGAGGCCTTTATCTCTCACTACAGAGATTTAGGATTTAGGATGGAATAACTTTAAATGATATTTTTGTGTGAATAAACTTTATTTTAATCGTTTGTCTTTAGTCGTACATTTAGACCAAGATACAATTAAACTCTGGTCTGCGGTGCGCCGTCATTTGGGACCCTTTGGTGTACTCCTGTACAGTACACTTCACTAGATTTTTGGATTTAAATACATTTTTAAAAAATCAGCCACAGGAATGCTCTCTAAAATAAAATAAAAAATCAGAAACTGCAGATTTGCCTTTTTGAGACAGATCCACGGAAATTTCACAGACAAAAAGAACCGGTTGATCCTAGGCTGCTCCAAATTCGGCCCCAAAAATTGCCCATCTCTAAACATCAATCGCTGCTTTGTCTTCTTTAATCTTTTGTTATCTTCACCGTATCACAGTAAAATGTTCTTACATCTTCAGTTGTACGTTTTCGGATTGTCTTGCACAGATCTACATATTAAATTATTGGGTCTTGGAATAGCTTCATTTATTGCGATCACCTCATTAATTGTTTTGTCTCATAAGAAATTTTCTTATCCTGTTTTTTGTTAGCGATTCCTCAATTTTTTTTCTGTGCTTTCAACTACAATCTTCATAAGTTCTTCATAATTGTTTGTTAAAGTTTCCCCGTGCATTTTGAGCTGAACCGATTTTTCCGTTCCAGTTGAATTTCTCTGCTGTAGTTCTTGAGTTTATTGATGTTGATTGTTTTCATCTTCTTTTTAATCAGTTTTCTTCTTTGCAACTTCGCATTCAGATGTAAGTTGCAGCGAACCCATCAGTGATCACTCCTTGTGTCAAAGCGGTTAAGGACCGTGCAGTCTTCAATCACGTGTTTCTTATTAGTTAAAGGTTAAAGAATGAATTCATGATGTTGAAGTTTTCATAGTCTGCAAATTATACCAATCTGTCTCCATGTTCATTTTTGTTACTGTAACTATACTTACCGATTGATGCTTCGTCTTTCTGATGCGCACCAATCTTTACATGGAAATCTCCCATAATGATTTTGTGGTGACAATTTCCTTTATTGTTAAGTCGGTTGATTTCATTGTAGAAGTCTTGTCTGTGTGACTTGATGCTGGAGCTTACACTTTGATCATTTGAAGCCTGAATCTCTTTGTCAACTGAAATGAAGATTTAAGCTGTTCTTTCTGATGAGCTTTCATATTCCACTATGTTGTGTCTCTATCTCTTGTTAACGATGAAGCCCACTCCACTGATTCTTTTATTATCTTTACCTCTGTACTAGAATAGGTGTCAGCTATTGAGCTCAATGAGGCCTTCATCTTTTCTTCTAGCTTTACTAAGGCCAACAATATCCCATTTTATCTTTTCAAGTTCATTTTCCAGTTCTTGCAGTTCTGATTCAATGCAGAGTCCGGCAGCTGTAGGCAGCCAGATTTAGGTTTGATTGACAGCTTTTGTTTAACCTCCAGGGATTCTTAGCACCCTCTGCTTTCTTCCTGAATACAGTTGCATATGTACAGTACATCGTTACATAGTAAATGAGGTTGAAAAAAACCATACCTGTATGTCCATTGAGTTCAGCCTATGTTAAATGTAGATGACAAATACTTATCCTATATTTGGTAAGTTGGATTGGTGGAGCGCAAAAGGGAAAAATAGGAAAAGAGTTTTTAAGTGAATAAATAACGTGAAGATAATTGTGTGAGTCTGAATGTGTGATAACGAGAGAAAAAGGTACCCTATGTGATGCACACTACTCTACTAAGTGAAAATAAATACATTTTGTTAAATCATTTTAGAATAAACGCGGAACAACAAAGAAATTCATTAAAACCTAACATAAGCGCTCTTGGTAGCGTTACTTCTGAATCTTTCCTCTTTGGCAAACACAGTGGTATACTCGTCAGACAAAACTCACAGTGAGAATGGATATCATTACTAGTAAACTGTAAGTATGGTAAGTATACTTCTATCTAGGAATGAAACTCCAGGTAAGTACACCAATGCCGCTGTGATTAGACGTATCTAATGGCATAATAGTACCATATAAACCTGTGTTAATATCTAGAGACTAGTCAGTGAATATAAAGTGCATGCATAAATGGTGTTATACCATATAATCAGTGACAGATGTCGAGGAATCCCTATGAAAGGAGTCACACATTACATAAGATCTACTCATATTATCCATATGACTGGTTAGAGTCTATACCTCTAATGTTCCTGTTGGAATATTAATACAGCAACACAAACTGATATATGATAGATGTATAATAGAGCATATAGCAAAACAAGGTATATGATGTGCTATCCTATTCTCTGCTCAGTAGTTATACCCATAGTATGCTGACTCGACTAGTGGTTGCCTGTGTGGCCCACATCTAGATTAACTAGCTCAGAATATAGCTGTTGGTACAGGTGCATATAGACATACAATCCACAGAGATCCTGATAATAAGTAACCAACCCCAGTTAGTGTAATACTGACTTGTGTTAAGTCCTGGTTGTAAAAATTCAGGTTTACTTATAGATTAATGTCTTATAATGCTGCTGAGACAGATGAGTTCACATGACATTCAAGACCATATCCGTTTTAGAGAAGAGGGCTGTCTTTAATATAGATGGCAGTGCATTATAATGTTGTCTTGAGGCTATAGCCGTGTTGCCCTGTCTCAGATAGTGGCTGCCTTGAGTGGCCCACATTTTAATTAAGCTAGCTAGTCGGTTGTAGTGTATATGAGGACATCAGAGTAACAGTCTACTCATAGAAAAAAAGAGCAAACAGCGCACTGCCAGGGAGTCAGGTGATGAGAAGATAAAAATCCATTTATTTCAGAACATATCTGATAAAAAACATTACCCCAGGGGGGGTAACAAACAGCATCCTACGCGTTTCGGACGGGTAGGTCCCTTATCAAGGAGTGTGGAACATAGAAAAACCAGGGCGCTTTATATACCCTTTACTTGATAATTAGAAAATTTCAATCACATGAAAAAACTCGGCCTGCTCCCCACTGTGCATGCGCGTGACGTCACGCGAGGTGCCACCGTCGCCGACCAAGCATCGGCAGGTAGACACGCCCCCCGCTCACCACGCGCATGCGCACCAAAGGGAAGGGCACCTGATGAGTGTATTCCTATGTCTGAGGTGACATAAAACTTCTCCACCCCCAAGGCATGCACCTACTGGCTACCCATAGGTGTAGAGATGCCACTCCTCAGCCAATCAGATACTGGAATGAGTGGGCAACACCCCCCCACCCCCGTCGGCACCGTTCCTGACGGCCCTGGATGGTCAGGAGGACATAGTGATATATAATAGCGCTCCTTATACAAATATCAGACATAAAACCCATGCTGATTAATACACTATAAGGTATGAAAGCGCAACAACTATAAACACCCGGGGTAAAGAAGCCCCCTTATTGCTCCACGTCCCACAATGAAAACATATACAATAAAATACAATATGTGCATCCAAAATCATCTATATCAATATCTTTACATCAAAATAATACATGAATTCCAACAAGAGCAGTGTAATATCCTTATAACTATAGAACACCTTAATAACATAATAGATATTTTTACATGGAAGAAAAATTCTTCAGGCATATTTGTCAATGTGCCATATCTATGAATATCACACTGCTCAAGAAATGTGTACATCCTCCCTGGATGATGCATAAGTGAACCCACAATGTTGTTAAAATAAATTTATCATTAATTTAGTTTATTTAATCTATCAGAATAACTCCTTATATTATCGGATAACAAGTAAAGAACAATACGTGGAAAAATAGAAATGATCGCTATAATCTAGACAATATAAAGGCTAAGATTCAGTCTCGAGCAGAAACATATATATACATATTCATTGGGTCAAAAAATGGCTCAGATTCCACTCAATATTCAGACCGCAGGGGGTTCTAGTTTGTAACATAAATATCCAATAAGCCTCGATGCGGTCCAAAAGATTGAGCAAATCACCCCTTCTCTCATTCGAAAACACCCTTTCAATGCCTCTCACTGTTAATCCTTTTATCCCTCCTTTATCAAAAACTTAGAAGTGCTTCGAGACTGGATGCGAACAGTCTTGTTTTTTAATTAACCTCACGTGTTCTAATATCCTAACCTTTAGAGATCTCGTGGTCCTTCCTACATAATTTATTCCACATTTGCATGTTAAAAGATATAGAACATACTTTGTGTCACAATTAATAAAGGTTTTAATCGGAAATGAACGCCCGGTAGAAGCACTTTCAAATTGGACTGAAGGTATCATAAATTGGCAGATTCTACATCCTCCACACTTGAAGGACCCTTTTGTAACAAATTTCTTAGTAATAGTAGGTGTAGTTATATAACTTGGGGACACGTAGGAAGCGATTGTCTTAGCTTTTCGATAAACAAACCGCGGACCTTTAGTAATACAATTTTTTAGACTTGTATCCAATAATAAGACATTCCAGTGTTTTCGGATAATGCTTTGAACTTGTTGACTACATTTGTTGTATTGTGTAATCATAAGTGGTGTGTCCTCTCCTATGTGGCCTGAATGTCCCTTTTTACCCATATTCCTATCTCCTTTTGCCAAAACGTTGGGTTGGGAAACCCTCATTTCTGATATCTCATCCGTTCTAGGGCCCCCCTTAACTTGGGTACTTAACAATGTCTCTCTATCAATTCTTGATACCTCTTGTAGAGTTCGAGCTACCTCCTTAACATTATAACCTCGCTGTTGGAATCGATGGCTCAACTCCCCAGACTGTCGTAAGAAACCCTCCTCTGTGGAGCAGTTCCTCCTCAGTCTGAGGAATTGGCCCTTGGGGATACCTTTAATGACCGTATGGGGATGGCAGCTGTCTGCTCTGAGTAACATATTTCTCGAGTTTGGTTTTCTAAAAGTTTCGGTTTGAATGTTTCTCTCAATATCTATGAATAGTCGAAGGTCCAGACAGTCAATATGGTGCAAATTATATTTATAAGTGAATTTTAAATTATTAGTATTCTGATTAATATAATCAAAAAAAGCGTGCAGTGTGACTAAATCCCCTTCCCAAAACCATAAAGAGGTCATCAATAAACCTCTTGTAGAACGTGATGTGCTTTCTAAATATATTCGTGCTAGTGAAAATGAATTGTGATTCCCACCACCCCATAAATAAATTAGCATACACCGGTGCAAAACTTGTGCCCATCGCGGTGCCCTGTTGTTGTAAATAAAATTTGTGATCAAATAAAAAATAATTGTGAGTGAGTAAAAAATTAATAGCGTCTAAAATAAAGGCTGTGTGAAATTGATTGCTATCTGGACCCCCTATGAAATAATTGACAACTGTCACCCCCTGGTCATGTTTAATAACAGAGTATAAGGATGTAACATCTAGGGTTACCCACCATGACTGGGGTCCCCATTTAACAGGTTTTAATTTATTGATCAGATCCTCTGAGTCCAACAGAAAGGAGGGTAGGCCTCTAACAAACGGTTGTAGGTATTGATCAATATACTTGGATAAACCATCTCCCAAAGATCCAATAGACGAAACGAATGGTCTCCACGGAGGGTCGACCAATGTCTTATGGACCTTTGGGAGATGGTAGAAAACAGGAATAGTAGGACTGGGGTTCCATAGAAAAACTCTTTCAGTTTTATTCAAGACTTGAGTGATTTCACCCATCTCTATGAGTTCCTAATAAACTCTGAGGAACCCTTCCGTGGGGTCACCTGGTAGTACAGAGTAGGTAGTGACATCCCCAAGTTGCCGATAGGCTTCCTTGAGGTAGGCAGCCCTACTCTGCACCACCACCGCACCCCCCTTATCAGCATTTTTAATTACAATCATGGAATTCTTCTGTAGAGATAAGAGCGCCTGTTTCTCTCCTTTATTCAAATTATGATTAGCCATATAGGAACATGAAAAACCCTCTGCTAGGATACATAAGTTTCTTATCACCAAATTCTTAAAAGTCGTTAAAAACGGACTCTTGGCAAATTGGGGATAGAAGTGTGAGCCTTTCTTGAGACTGGACCTCCATGAACTGAATTAAGGGATCGATGTCCCCATATGATTTTCACTATGGTCTCCTAATAATTCTTCAAGATCTATCAGATCCTGGAGGTCACATGCTTCCTTAAAGGCTAACACAGATGGCCCTACTGCCCCCGATTCAACAAGTGTCCCCTGTGTAACGCTACTCATAACATTCATAATAGGAGACTCAGGTTCTTCAATGGATGTGGAAGGATGATCAACAATGTCCATCGTTTCACCCCCCTCCATAGTGGAAGTCAGGGCACGTTTCTGGAAAAAAGACCTGAAGGTTAATTTACGTACAAATTTGTGAACGTCTATGGCTGTATTAAATAAGTCAAGGTCCATTGTTGGTGCATATTTAAGGCCCCTCTTAAGTAGAGAGAGTTCTGGGATAGATAACTCATATCTTGACATATTGATACTATCTGTATCTTGACTATCGATCACTTCTTCCTCTTGGCTGACCGTCTGCCCCTTTCTCTTCTTTCCTCTTCTGGTTCTTTTTGATTTTTTTGGAAGAGGAGGAAGTTTTTTTGCTGCTGCTGTTGTTTTGTTGATTTTTGATGATCCTCTCTCGTCTCATGGTAAGATCTGTCATAATCTTCTACTCCTAACAGTCTACTCAGACTGAAACCTTCATTTCAATCACGCCCCTGACGTCAGCAAGTGACGTCAATCCCGACGCGCGTTTCGTTCCTGCAAACTGGAACTTCTTTGGGGTTAGGAGGTTCTCTGCAGTGACCGGCTTTTTATTACCCACGGTTGCCATGGTGATGTTAATCAGACTCCCGAGTAGGAGTTACCTTACTGCATAGCGTATAGCGCATAGCCAATCCATATTCAGGTAAGTATAGTGGAATATCGCCTTTGCCAGAGATTCCCCCTCGCATACAGTAAAACCGGGTTAATACCCAAACAATTAAAACAGGTTAAGAATGCAAATTACAGCTATATTTGTTACTGTTCCTGAGTGTGTTTATGGGACAGAGTTCCTGCTGCAATAAAATGTTATACAGACTATCCATGGTGTGCATTTATTTCTAAGTATGAAGATTACCATGAAGCACTGGATATTCACCCATGAATAAAATGAGCAGTGGTACTAACTATTATAATATAACTAATTTGGTTGTTAATGATGATGTTTAATTGACATAGCAACTTAATGCAATAAGTGATGAAATACTTTATTGCAAGCGCATCATGTGTTCTTATTAGAGAAAGGATGAGTAGTTAAAATCCTCATTTAATCCATTTGGGGACTGTGTCCCCAGCATGAAGATCCACCTAGCTTCCCTTCTTAATAACGCATTGTCTAGGTCCCCCCCTCGGAGTCCCAGTGTGATATGCTCAATGCCTTGATGCAGAAGATTCACATGTCGCGCTAGTGGTGTGTCCATCTTATTCCTTATGGTACTTGCATGTTCTAAAATGCGGCGGCGTAGTTGGCGCGATGTTTTGCCAACATACATCATGCCGCATTTGCACGTAACCAAATAGACCACGCCACAAGTTTTACAATTAACAAAATGTTTAATTGTATATGTTTTGGTGCCACTGTAATTCTGAAAGGTTTTAACACTGTAATGTTGGTCAGCCACGTTGTTGTTGTTGGTGTCTTATAGTGGCTGTGAACAAGCATCAGACAGATTTCTCAGTCTGTCTGTAGGTGATTGACGGTGTGTTTTGTAGCACTTTTTTATATATCTCGTCCTCCAAGAGAATATGCCAGTGCTTATTAATCACCTGCTTGACTTCCCTCCAGTGTTTACTGTATGTGCCAATGATTCTGATTAGGCTAGGTTCGCTTTGTGCGATTTTCTTTTTACCATACAATAAAGCATTCCGGTCAGATTTTTTTTGCACGTTTGTATGCCTTATTGACACAGGTTTTGCTGTAACCCCGATTCAGAAACCTTTTACTCATTATGTCTGATTGTTTTTCAAAATCTTCTGATGCTGAGCAGTTCTTTTTAACCCTCAGAAACTGGCCCACAGGAATTCCCTCTATCTGTGGTTTTGGGTGGTGGCTTGTAAATAACAGTAGGTTGTTAGTGGCAGTAGCCTTTGTATGAACCGTAGATTGTAGGCTCCCTTGATCATCTTTGAAAATTTCCAAATCCAGGAGAGATATCCTGTCCTGGTTAATTTCGCTGGTCAGCCGTAAATTATGATTATTATGGTTCATAATCTCAACAAAGTGGTTGAACTCCTCCACTGTCCCACTCCACAGACACAGCACGTCGTCAATGTAGCGCGACCACATTTCGACGTGCTGTGTATGTATATGCATTTCTGGAGTGAAGACTTTAGTCTCCTCCCACCACCCCAGATAGATATTGGCGTTTGTGGGCGCACAGGGCTTACCCATGGCCGTTCCCTGTAGTTGATGGTAAAATTTACCTTTGAACAAAAAATAGTTGTGTGTTAACACAAAATCTAGGAGTTCTATTATGAATTTGCTATGTTCATGATGTTCCAAGCTCCTAGCCCCTAAAAAGTGTGACACTGCTGCCAATCCCACCGGATGCTGTATACTAGTATACAGTGATTCTACATGTAATGATGCCAGGAATGTACTCTTCGGAAGTTGTATACCATCAATTTTCCTCAAGATGTCCGTGGTATCTTCCATGTGGGATGGGAGGCTTGTCACATAAGGCCTCAGAATTTTGTCAAGATAAGTGCTTGCGTGTTCGTTCAGGGAATCAATGCCTGACACAATTGGTCGGCTGGGGGGGTGTTTTGGATTCTTGTGTAGTTTAGTAATCATAATTTACGGCTGACCAGTGAAATTAACCAGGACAGGATATCTCTCCTAGATTTGGAAATCCCCTACAGACGACCGAGAAATCTGTCAGATGCGTTATTAAGAAGGCAAGCTAGGTGGATCTTCATGCTGGGGACACAGTCCCCAAATGGATTAAATGAGGATTTTAATTACTCATCCTTTCTCTAATAAGAAGTACACATGATGCGCTTGCAATAAAGTATTTCATCACTTATTGCATTAAGTTGCTATATTAATTAAACATCATCATTAACAACTAAATGTGTTATATTAAAATAGTTAGTACCACTGCTCATTTTATTCATGGGTGAATATCCAGTGCTTCATGATAATCTTCATGCTTAGAAATAAATGCACACCATGGATAGTCTGTATAACATTTTATTGCAGCAGGAACTCTGTCCCATAAACACACTCAGGAACAGTAACAAATATAGCTGTCATTTGCATTCTTAACCTGTTTTAATTGTTTGGGTATTAACCCAGTTTTACTGTATGCGAGGGGGAATCTCTGGCAAAGGCGATATTCCACTATACTTACCTGAATATGGATTGGCTATGCGCTATACGCTATGCAGTAAGGTAACTCCTACTCAGGAGTCTGATTAACATCACCATGGTAACCGTGGGTAATAAAAAGCCAGTCACTGCAGAGAACCTCCTAACCCCAAAGAAGTTCCCGTTTGCAGGAACGAAACGCGCGTCAGGATTGACGTCACTTGCTGACGTCAGGGGTGTGATTGAAATGAAGGTTTCAGTCTGAGTAGACTGTTAGGAGTAGAAGATTATGACAGATCTTACCATGAGACGAGAGAGGATCATCAAAAATCAACAAAACAACAGCAACAGCAAAAAAACTTCCTCCTCTTCCAAAAAAATCAAAAAGAACCAGAAGAGGAAAGAAGAGAAGGGGCAGACGGTCAGCCAAGAGGAAGAAGTGATCGATAGTCAAGATACAGATGTTATCAATATGTCAGGATATGAGTTATCTATCCCAGAACTCTCTCTACTTAAGAGGGGCCTTAAATATGCACCAACAATGGACCTTGACTTATTTAATACAGCCATAGACGTTCACAAATTTGTACGTAAATTAACCTTCAAGTCTTTTTTCCAGAAACGTGCCCTGACTTCCACTATGGAGGGGGGTGAAACGATGGACATTGTTGATCATCCTTCCACATCCATTGAAGAACCTGAGTCTCCTATTATGACTGTTATGAGTAGCGTTACACAGGGGACACTTGTTGAATCGGGGGCAGTAGGGCCATGTGTGTTAGCCTTTAAGGAAGCATGTGACCTCCAGGATCTGATAGATCTTGAAGAATTATTAGGAGACCATAGTGAAAATCATATGGGGACATCGATCCCTTAATTCAGTTCATGGAGGTCCAGTCTCAAGAAAGGCTCACACTTCTATCCCCAATTTGCTCGGGAGCCTGATTAACATCACCATGGCAACTGTGGGTAATAAAAAGCCGGTCACTGCAGAGAACCTCCTACCCCCAAATAAGTTTTGGTTTGCAGGAACGAAACGCGCGTCGGGATTGACGTCACTTGCTAACGTCAGGGGCACGACTGAAACAAAGGTCTCATTCTGAGTAGACTGTTACTCTGATGTCCTCATATACAGTACAACCGACTAGCTGGCTTAATTAAAATGTTGGCCACTAGAGGCAGCAAATAGCTGAGACAGGGCAACACGGCTATAGCCTTAAGACAACATTATAATGCACTGCCATCTATATTAAAGACAGCCCTCTGCATTAAAACGGATATGGTCTAGAATGTCAAATGAACTCATCTATCTCAGCAGCATTATAAGACATTAATCTATAAGTAAACCTGAATTTTTACAACCAGGACTTAACACAAGTCAGTATTACACTAACTGGGGTTGGTTACTTATTATCAGGATCTCTGTGGATTGTATGTCTATATGCACCTGTACCAACAGCTATATTCTGAGCTAGTTAATCTAAATGTGGGCCACACAGGCAACCACTAGTCGAGTCAGCATACTATGGGTATAACTACTGAGCAGAGAATAGGATAGCACATCATATACCTTGTTTTGCTATATGCTCTATTATACATCTATCATATATCAGTTTGTGTTATATTCCAACAGGAACATTAGAGGTATAGACTCTAACCAGTCATATGGATAATATGAGTAGATCATATGTAATGTGTGACTCCTTTCATAGTGATTCCTCGACATCAGTCACTGATTATATGGTATAACACCATTTATGCATGCACTTTATATTCACTGACTAGTCTCTAGATATGAACACAGGTTTATATGGTACTATTATGCCATTAGATATGGCTAATCACAGCGGCATTGGTGTACTTACCTGGAGTTTCATTCCTAGATAGAACTATACTTACCATACTTACTTACAGTTTACTAGTAATGATATCCATTCTCACTGTGAGTTTTGTCTGACAAGTATACCACTGTGTTTGGCAAAGAGGAAAGATTCAGGAGTAACGCTACCAAGAGCGCTTAGGTTAGGTTTTAATGAATTTCTTTGTTGTTACGCATTTATTCTAAAATGATCTAATAAAATGTATTTATTTTCACTTAGTAGAGTAGTGTGCATCACATAGGGTACCGCTTTCTCTCGTTATCACTGCATATGCTTTGTCCCTGATAGCACCTCTCTAGTTAGTCATTTTGCTACATAGGCTGAGCAGGGATCCCCCCTTCCTTCCAGTCTGAATGTGTGCACTCACATTGAGTCAAGTGTTAGCTCTCGTTCAGAATTGTGTTGGTCTGGACTCGAATATTCTCTGTCCTCTATGTAGGGGTCTTGCGTTATACCAAAAAATAAATAAAAGCAAGACATTGTCTGCCTGTCTTCCCCCGCACCATGCGGGTACTTCAGCTCTCCTGTGCCAAACAAGTAACCAGCACTACACCTAGCAATAGCCATGACTAAATCTCCCAGAGGGGTTGGGGGATATAATTTTCACTGCATTTCTGATTCAGTCACCATAGCTGCCCAATACACCTCTGATCAGATAGTGTTACATTAGTCTTTTAACCATTCAGTCAAAAAAGGTGGGCAAAATATCCCATGCATTTCTGCAAGTCCTGCTGTTCCCTCAGACTCATACTACACAGGTGACACTTCAAAACTGTGACTTAGAGAACCTTGAAGGTCAACCGTGTCACACTTTCCTCTCAACAGCTCCAATAAGGATACATGTTGTTATAGGACATTTTATTCTTTTCACATATTTGGGGTTTAGCATATAAACAAACGTTTTAGGTCCTTTTTTTGAAATATATATAAACGAACACTGTTTGTACGAGCAGTAATGAAATGTGTATCCAATTTGCAATGCAAGAAAGTGATATTATTAAAGCCTGTAACAGAATAAATATCCTATCCAACAAACTGAAATATACAAGCAATGTGAAAAAGTCATTAAAATCTGTTTGATATTGGAGAAGGAAAGAGGAAATCTATCTCTCAGCTTAAGCCATCATGTTTTCAGTGGAAAGAAATAAAAGAATATTTAATAAACATTTGACAATGCCAAGAATTCTGCTGTTATTCCTGTATTTTTTGATTAGTGCCAATTGGCTGTTAATTATAATTGTGTAAAACTTTGCATGCAGCACTGCATATACCCGTGCTAATTGTCTTATTCACCGTCATGCACACTTTCTTTTGAAATGCATTCCCGGTCAGATCAGATTAATTAGATTAAGGGCCGTGATTAATCGGAATACCACAGAGTCTAAACCTTAATTATTACAGTGTTATGCGTATGTTGCTTGGGGTACAACAATCCTGTCCTTTATACAAACGTACTGTGACAATACATCATGGACAGGTATTATGCTTTCAGGTAAGAACCAAAAGTAAAAATCACTGAGACCTCATTGAGGTCTGCTGTAGCAAAGGTTGAACCGTTTGTTTTGTGAATGCTATGAAATGAAGAATAACCGAGATTCTTATTCTGTACAGCAATGAGGCGCGTTGATTTTGAGTTCTCAGTGATGGCTATGCTGCTGCCATGATATGGATGCCGAAGCAAGATTCAATCGAATACAACCATACTGCCTACAATACTACTAAGGTATATTAAATTGTATATTAAATTGTAATCTCAACAGCTGAGTTGTGGTGGGGGTAAGCTTAGTGGACCATGTTGAAATCCACACAATGTATTTCAAACAAATCCTACTGCAAAAGTGATAGTGGGAAGGGACCCTGGGAAGATTCTCCAGATAGCCAAGTGTGGTGAATGATTGACAATTTGGGAAGTGGAAAAAAAGAGAGCATACTGTACATTTGTTATGGTGATGTTATGTTTCCATTGATCCACAACTGCAAGGTGGCAAGTCAGTTTTAAAGCACAGTAGATTTTACAGCTTAATACTGGCTTGCTGAGACAGATCTAACATGTTATGGAATAAACTTCCTTAACATTTATTGTAACATATATTATCTTTAACTGTGCATGCAATGTCTTGTAAATAATGTATAACCCTGTTCACTTAATGTAACTACAGTACTGTATGTATTTGTAACCATGTAGTTGTCACCATAACTCTGTGCCCAAGACATACAGTACTTAAAAACGAGAGGTAACTCTCAATGTATTACGTCCTGGTAAAACATTATATAAATAAATAAAATAATAGAACAACGTATATCATGAACATATATCATCTACAAAGCATCCATTCAAATATTTTTTTTTTGCTCATGTACTACATTCTATACGTTTTCACAATGCATATTTTCCTCTTGTATTAATTCAACAGTAATTTGAAGAGGGATCAGCCAGCACCATTTGTGCCCAACTATGTTCTTCTTCTTGACTACGGTATTTTCTCCTATGAGTTAACACTGTACCTTGCAGTTTGCGAGTGTTCCATTGGCAGAATCTGACAATACAGTGGTGGTGGTGATATTTTTATTACTGTAGATACTTGTTTCTCTTGCCATAAATTAATATTTGGCATTGGCAGGTTTTCTTTGTTTGAGTCTAATTCAAGACATGGGGAGCCTTGTCATGTTTTTAACCATTTCATCATAGAAGTATGAGTATAGGTTTCAGGTCAAAACTGGGACCCCTGCTTTTTAACTTGTTTATTAATGACCTTGAGGTTGGCATCGAGAGCAAAGTCTCCATCTTTTCTGATGATACTAAATTGTGTAAGGTAGTAGAACCAGAGCAGGATGTAATTTCTCTCCTGAAGGACTTGGATAGACTGGAAACGTGGGCAGGTAAATGGCAGATGAGGTTTAATACAAATAAATGTAAGGTTATGCATTTGGGATGCAAGAATAAACTGGCGACTTACACAATAAATTGGGGGAATCCTTGATGGAGAAGGATTTAGGAGTGCTTGTAGACAGCAGGCTTAGCAATAGTGCCCAATGTCATGCAGTAGCTGCAAAGGCAAACAAGATCTTATCTTGCATTAAACGCGCAATGGATGGACGGGAAGTAAACGTAATTATGTCCCTTTACAAAGCATTAGAAAGACCACACATTGAATATGGAGTACAATTTTGGGCACCACTCCTTAGAAAAGACATTCTGGAACTAGAACTACAGAGAGTGCAGAGAAGAGCCAAAAAAATAATAAAAGGGATGGACAATCTAACTCATGAGGAGAGGCTAGCTAAATTAGATTTATTTACATTAGAAAAGAAGTGTCTAAGAGGGGATATGATAACTATATACAAATATATTCGAGACAGTCCAAGGAGCTTTCAAATGAACTACAGTATTCATTCCAAGGGCAGTACAAATGACTCAGGGGCATCCCTTTAGGTTGGAGGAAAGGAGATTTCACCAGCAACATAGGAAAGGGTTCTTTACAGTAAGGGCTATTAAAATGTGGAATTCATTACCCATGGAGACTGTGATGTCAGATACAATAAATGTGTTCAAAAAAAGGTTGGACATCTTTTTAAAAAGGAAAGGTATACAGGGATATACCAAATAAGTTAACAAAGGAAGAATGTTGATCCAGGAATTAAGCCGATTGCCAATTCTTGGAGTGAGGAAGGAATTAATTTTTCCCCTTAATGGGTTTTTTGTTTGCCTTCCTCTGGATAGTTTTTTGTTTGCCTTCCTCTGGAAGTAAGTATAGTTATAGGATAAAGTATCTGTTGTCTAAATTTAGCATAGGTTGAACTTGATGGACCTACTGTATGTCTTTTTTCAACCTCATCTACCTTGTAACTATGTAACTGACCAATTGCAGTAATTTGGCAGCTCAGCATACATATTGTATTTGCCGTTTTCACAATTGATCATCATTAGCATGGATTTTTGGACCGATTTAATATCCTTGTAATTATATGGGTGTAACCCCTTTTCCCCCACCCTAAGGGAGATTTGGTTCTGGTTACCGGGTGTGTTGCTGCTCACCTGTTAGGCTCTCTGGAGTATGAGCTTCCGCCGGTCTTAGTGGGGAGAACAGGACAGACTTTTGGATCTGTAGCTCTTACTCTTTCGATGCAGCGCCTCCATTCCAACAGGACCTATCATGGGTAGGTGCAGTCCCTGCAGGAAACCTCCCCCCCCCTGAATAACTGCATCCTTAGGCAGGAATAAAACAAATAACTTGGGTTCTTTATTCTTCTGGTACAGCATACATCACAGCACACTGACATAGTACAGCAACATTCCTCTGGGTCACTGGAGCCAACCCAAGGAGCTTGAGGCCCCAGGAGTCTCCCCTTGTCTCCCTTGCTCCCTGATGGAGTATCTGGTATCTGCTCCCATTCCCCTGAAGGAGGAGATAGAAGGTGAACCAGAGCCCTGGCTCCACACTTCTACAACAAGAGACACTAAATTTGGGCTGCAACCCCTTTTTGTTACCAGAGGAGGGTCCCAGGTCTTAGCCCTGGCAGGAGGCAGTGCCTAGACATTGGGCACCCCCCCCCCCCCTACTCCCCTGGTGACTCTAGGGAGCTGTTTACTGCAGCAAGGGCCGAGATTACTCCTAACACTGCCTGCACTAATACCAGGAGTTATGTGTTAGGCACAGAAGTTTAGTAGCCCAGGGGGTACCTGGCTACACGGGCAAAGATTTCAGTTCTGATGTGTATGGGGGAAATATGAATTTAGAGCATGTCAGTCCAGCATGGATTTAAATGATAGAAAGGAGATTGTACTTTGAACAACAAATTGAGCAGCTACAATAAAACGTTTAAACAGCTCCATTATGTGTGAAACAGATGTTTATGATGATGGATACCACATAAAAATGCTGCTACAATTTGTCTCTATGTGCATAATTCTAGGTTATTTATCAAATGTATTACTCTGTTTTTGTGATGCGGGTCCCCTGTTTGGAGTAAATATGACTCCATAATGTGCGTGATCAATAAAACAGAACATATTTGTGTTTCAATAAAAGTTCCAAAATGCAAATATGTTCTAAAAATATTTTGTTGGAACTGTTGATTGGAAAGAAGGTGAGTAATGAGAGACCATAATAGGCCACTAGCATTATTTTCTGCCAAGATACGCTGGATTTATGAGTTTATTTGCTTTGTTATTAGGTAAAAATGCATAGTTACAGCAAAACCCACATATTACAAAACATTTAAAAAAAAAATCAATTATAGCAGTTACTTTTTTTTGTTTGTTTTTTTGAAGATACAGCAAATGCATAATGGAAACAAATTGCTTTATGTACTGTACAGAATGTCTTAGAACCCTGCATTGAAATATTATAATTCATTTCTAACTCATATCATATGGGATAGATACAGTTAAGATTTGGCAACTTTTGTCCTCATCCCCACAACACATGGGTAAATGAATGACAGGTCGGAAGAAGAAGAAAGATCATATCACAGAGACACAGAGGTAATATGACCCATACTTTTTGTGAATATTCATTATGAAACCAAACAAGAGGAAAATGTGTGTTGTGTGATCTCTCTCAGAGTACTTCCAGGTGGCAATTAATTAACAAGCGTCTGTGTAATTAGTTCTATAATTATTTATTCTCATTTTTCACATGTGCAGTAGAATTGTTTTCCAAACATGGAAGATATCTTGGTAGGTTATATATGAATATATATATATATATGAATATATATATATATATATATATATATATATATATATATATATATATATATATATATATATATATATATATATATATATATTCATATATATATATATATTCATATATAACCTACCAAGATATCTTCCATGTTTGGAAAACAATTCTACTGCACATGTGAAAAATGAGAATAAATAATTATAGAACTAATATATATATATATATATGTATGTATGTATGTATCTTCTTCAGTATTAGGCGATACCTTTTTTTATTGGACTAACAATTTATGTCATAGGACAAGCTTTCGAGAGTTCTCCTTTCTTCCTCAGGTCAGCAAATTTCTGCTATATAGATATATATATATACTGTCATTAAGGTTATGGTGGGTAAAAAAAGTGACAAAAACCCTCCACAGTAAAGCATAAAGCAACTGTAAATATTACTGTATGTTCATTTGCATGTCTTAGACAGGTCTGCAACCCAGTCTTTCCCCATTGTCACCGAGCATACAGCACTTCCACTGCAGCAAGGGATTCTGGGAAATGACATGCAAATGAGCACTCAGTGCCACCTTTTGTCTCAAGCTCGTATTACACAAGCCACTCCTCAAGCCAATGCATGCTGTTTTAAACACAGCTTTTAAACAGAGGCTGGGATGAGATGCAAAGCCATTAGACCTACTCACATACATGTTTCAAACTTGATGGGTATCATCAGTGAGAGGCTGGTCTTAATGGCTTGCAGGTTTGAGACTAGACTAGGTAATCACCACTGTCATTAAGGTTATGGTGGGTAAAAAAAGTGACAAAAACCCTCCACAGTAAAGCATAAAGCAACTGTAAATATTACTGTATGTTCATTTGCATGTCTTAGACAGGTCTGCAACCCCGTCTTTCCCCATTGTCACCCAGCATACAGCACTTCCACTGCAGCAAGGGATTCTGGGAAATGACATGCAAATGAGCACTCAGTGCCACCTTTTGTCTCAAGCTCGTATTACACAAGCCACTCCTCAAGCCAATGCATGCTGTTTTAAACACAGCTTTTAAACAGAGGCTGGGATGAGATGCAAAGCCATTAGACCTACTCACATACATGTTTCAACCTTGATGGGTATCATCAGTGTGAGGCTGGTCTTAATGGCTTGCAGGTTTGAGACTAGACTAGGTAATCACCACTGTCATTAAGGTTATGGTGGGTAAAAAAAGTGACAAAAACCCTCCACAGTAAAGCATAAAGCAACTGTAAATATTACTGTATGTTCATTTGCATGTCTTAGACAGGTCTGCAACCCCGTCTTTCCCCATTGTCACCCAGCATACAGCACTTCCACTGCAGCAAGGGATTCTGGGAAATGACATGCAAATGAGCACTCAGTGCCACCTTTTGTCTCAAGCTCGTATTACACAAGCCACTCCTCAAGCCAATGCATGCTGTTTTAAACACAGCTTTTAAACAGAGGCTGGGATGAGATGCAAAGCCATTAGACCTACTCACATACATGTTTCAACCTTGATGGGTATCATCAGCGTGAGGCTGGTCTTAATGGCTTGCAGGTTTGAGACTAGACTAGGTAATCACCACTGTCATTAAGGTTATGGTGGGTAAAAAGTGACAAAAACCCTCCACAGTAAAGCATAAAGCAACTGTAAATATTACTGTATGTTCATTTGCATGTCTTAGACAGGTCTGCAACCCCGTCTTTCCCCATTGTCACCCAGCATACAGCACTTCCACTGCAGCAAGGGATTCTGGGAAATGACATGCAAATGAGCACTCAGTGCCACCTCATCCCAGCCTCTGTTTAAAAGCTGTGTTTAAAACAGCATGCATTGGCTTGAGGAGTGGCTTGTGTAATACGAGCTTGAGACAAAAGGTGGCACTGAGTGCTCATTTGCATGTCATTTCCCAGAATCCCTTGCTGCAGTGGAAGTGCTGTATGCTGGGTGACAATGGGGAAAGACGGGGTTGCAGACCTGTCTAAGACATGCAAATGAACATACAGTAATATTTACAGTTGCTATATGCTTTACTGTGGAGGGTATTTGTCACTTTTTTTACCCACCATAACCTTAATGACAGTGGTGATTACCTAGTCTAGTCTCAAACCTGCAAGCCATTAAGACCAGCCTCACACTGATGATACCCATCAAGGTTGAAACATGTATGTGAGTAGGTCTAATGGCTTTGCATCTCATCCCAGCCTCTGTTTAAAAGCTGTGTTTAAAACAGCATGCATTGGCTTGAGGAGTGGCTTGTGTAATACGAGCTTGAGACAAAAGGTGGCACTGAGTGCTCATTTGCATGTCATTTCCCAGAATCCCTTGCTGCAGTGGAAGTGCTGTATGCTGGGTGACAATGGGGAAAGACGGGGTTGCAGACCTGTCTAAGACATGCAAATCAACATACAGTAATATTTACAGTTGCTATATATATATATATATATATATTTTATATGTATATATATTTAAAAAAATAAATAAATATATATATATACATATAAAAATATATATACATCTGTACTGTATATACAGATGTAGCCATTGTTATTGCAACTCCTAGTGCACTGTAGTGGGACGCACATCACGAACGGCAGGAGCAGCAGTCATTGTTCTGAATCAGTACGTGTGAGAAGGTGGCAGAGTTACCGCGGTCTCTCACCCACGGGAGTACACCAGTGGATGCAATAACGTTGGCTGCATCTACATCTAGTGTGGAAGGCTGGGCACTTCTTGTAATCGGATAATGTGGCTCTGGTGCCAGAACAGATGAAATGGTATACAGACAGGAAACTCACTGTGGTAATCGTGAAGAAAATCATGGATTTATTGGCGGATTAAATATTAACGTTTTGGTCACTTATGGATAGAGGTCCACTAAGGCTGTGGTCTCCAACCTTTGCCCTAAGACAGGGCTGCACAACATACGGCCCGCGGGCCGCACCGGGGCACCCCATGCGGCCCACGATGGACCCCCTTCAATCCCCCCTTTTTTACACCCCCTTCAATCCCCCCTTCCCTGGTAGGGAAAGGACGCGTTCCAGTAGGAGCGCGCTCCAGCATTGTCTGTGCGTGCTCTCACCTAACCTCCTCCCTCCTCCAGCACGGGGACGCGCTCTAGCAGTGTAGCGCGACCCGGAACTTCCGGGTCTGCTGCTACAGCGCACATCCCTCGTTCTTCCCTGCCACCGTCGCCGCAGGTAAGCAGGGGCTGCTGACATGGGAGGGCGTCTGCCGGGCTGCTGACATGGGAGGGGGTCTGCGGGGCTGCTGACATGGGAGGGGGTCTGTGGGGCTGCTGACATGGGAGGGGGTGAGGGCTGCTGATATGGGAGGGGGGCTGCTGACATGGGAGGGGGGTGGGGGGCTGCTGACATGGGTGGGGGGTGGGGGGCTGCTGACATGGGTGGGGGGTGGGGGGCTGCTGACATGGGAGGGGGGTGGGGGGCTGCTGACATGGGAGGGGGGTGGGGGGCTGCTGACATGGGTGGGGGGTGGGGGGCTGCTGACATGTGTGGGGGGTGGGGGGCTGCTGACATGGGAGGGGCTGGGGGGGCTGCTGACATATGGGAGGGCTGCTGAAATGGAAGGGGCTGGGGGGGACTGCTGAAATGGAATGGGCTGGGGGGCTGCTGCTATGGGCTGTGGGGCCCGACTTTGTTTTCCTTGTGAGGGGGGAGAGTGGTGTGAGTTGCAGGGGGGGTGGCGGGGGGAGAGTGGTGTGAGTTCCAGGGGGAGGAGTGATGTGAGGTGCAGGGGGGGAGAGTGATGTGAGGTGCAGGGGGGGGAGAGTGATGTGAGTTGCAGGGGGGAGAGTGATGTGAGGTGCAGGGGGGGAGAGTGATGTGAGTTGCAGGGTGGAGAGTGATGTGCGTTGCAGGGGGGGAGAGTGATGTGAGTTGCAGGGGGGAAGTTATGTGAGTTGCAGGGGGGAGTGATGTGAGTTGCAGGGGGGGAGAGATGTGAGGTGCAGGGGGGGAGAGTGATGTGAGGTGCAGGGGGGAGAGTGATGTGAGGTGCAGGGGGGGAGTGATGTGAGTTTCAGGGGGGTGATGTGAGTTGCAGGGGGGGGGAGTGATGTGAGGTGCAGGGGGGGAGAGTGATGTGAGGTGCAGGGGGGGCGAGTGCTGTGAGGTGCAGGGGGGAGAGTGCTGTGAGGTGCTGGGGGGAAGTGATGTGAGGTGCAGGGTGTTGGATGTGTGTGGTGTGCAGGGGTTTATTGTGTGTTTGATGTGGAGGGGGGTATTATGTGTGTGGGTGAGGGGGAGAGATGGGGGTATGAGAGATAGATGGGGAGTATCGCAAAGGTTGATAGTGAGGGTTCTGGGGGAGATATGAGAATGATAATGAAGGGTGCTGGTGGTGATATGAGGATGATGAGAGGTGCTGGAGGAGAGATGATGATGATGATAGGTGCTGGAGGAGAAATGATTATGATGATGATGATGATGATTTTACCCGTGCGGCCCAATTTTTTTTCCTTGGAGCAGTTCGACCCTTCTCACTTTACGAGTTGTTCAGGCCTGCCCTAAGAGGACCGGCAAAAAAACTAAATACAATTGGAGGACTGGTTAATACTAGGGCTTACATTTTAAGCACACTACAGTATGTATAAATAACATTTTTACAATTAAATAAAGAAAGTTTTACATTCACTAAATCCCCCCCTGTCTCACTCACCCCTTCCCTCTCACTCAATCCCCCACTCAATTCCCCCTCCCTCTCACTCAACCCCCTGCTCACACTCAACCCCTCCTTCTCTCATGGAATCCCTCCTCACACTAAATCCCTCCTCTTCACAATCAATCCCTTCTCACACTCAACCTGCTCCTTCTCCTCATACTCTACATTCCTATCACTCTATATCCAACTACCCATCACCCCCTCCCTCTCACTCAACTCCCCATCTCACACTCAATCCCCCATGCTCAACCCCCCTCCTCACACTTAGTCCTCACTACTCACACTCAACTTCCCCCCACCAACACTCAATCTCACAAACACACACACACACACACACACACACACACACACACACACACACACACACACACACACACACACACACACACACACACACACACACACACACACACACACACACACACACACACACACACACATATATATATATATATATATATTGATGTAGAAGTATCTGTACCCTGTTAGCCAAGCTTAATAATCAAAAACAAATACTCAATACCGATCTGTGGCTAACGAAATGATTTTATTTGTGCAAGCATTCGAGATACACTGATCTCTTCTTCGGGCGATGTTACAATGGATAAAGCAAGAACAGTTTTACTTTAAAAAAGTCTGGAATGTTATCTGTGGATGAAACCACATTTGTTTGTGTAAGAGAAAGGTGTGTGTACATTCATATAGCGTAGTATTTACAGACATGGGATTTAGCACTCATGGGAAAAGAATTCTCTTGAGTAGTGGCTCATGAAACTGCGGTCTCGGTTTAGGCCACCGGTCAGTGTCCCGAACGGTTTATTTTTTTTCCGTTAAATATTTTTGTCTTTCCATTTTTATTCTCTTTCTGTATGATGCTATTGAAATATGCTGTCCTCTAATCGTGGCCTTATGTCCCCCCCACAGAATCGCTGTTGATTCTACTAACCCATTGCTATACTGAAAATAATTTTTACTTCAGTCTCCAATTTGTGCGCTAATCTCTAGATAATTTAGTTGAGTCATTCATTCTCCAATGAAATGACTGAATCTTTGCAAATGGTGGATCAAACAGGATAGCCACCGGGGCGTGGTAAGACCAAGTAATAGGCTCTATATCTGAGTGGACCAATACTTAATATTTGGAGATACAAAAATATTATCGATTTTAGAATACAAATCATGTGGGGGCGAATAGAAGGAATAATCTCTCTGCCCTTTATGTGAGAAACGTGAGGTGTCAAACAGACCAAATTCTTTGATTAGCAATCTAAATTTCTTTGCTACACTGTATATCAACATAAACACTCATGAATGGGTAGAGCCCCTTCAAATTTCCTTGTGCTGCAGAGATTCACTCCAGGTATATGAAGTCCATTTAAATCAGCAACATGATAACAGACCATAAGGGGTTAACACATATGATGGACAGCAAATGAGTCTACTGACTCTCCCCTAGTATGGGAGCAGCCTGGCAACATACAGAGGGTTGACCCAGTAGGTTAAGTAACCTGCTAGGGACCCCTCAAATGTATAAATAGTGCACTAAAAGTGGCTGTTCCCCAGGGGTGCTTAAGAATAAGAAATAAACTTATTCAGTTCTTTCATTGGTCTGTTCCAGTTGGCGTGCTCCAGGCTTGTGAGCAATAAAGTAGCAGAGTATCCTCTCCATAGGAAAGTAATCAGCAGGCACTGCTTGGACAAAAAATGGCAAGAAGGCTGGACTGTGCAAAAAATATAAAAGCCTTTATTGGTTCCCGGCAAACATGTATAAAAAAGGGGAGAAGGAGCCCCCCCTCACCGCTCTGACGCGTTTCGTCCGCACCTGACTGGGGATTCAACTTACACAGAGACGGTGACGTCATCGCTGTGCGCCGGAGTTATACGGGACACACGCGGTGTACCAAACTGTCAGAGACTGTGCAAGGAATTCTAGTCCAGTAAGACATCTCTAACAAATGCTTTTAAACCACGGAGACATTGTGAGTATGTTTCTTTTCCTCTGAGGATGTGTTATTAAAGTTTACAAGCGGTATTGCGCAATCCTCTCCTTATGTTTATTCCATGCCATGGAGATCTGAGGACAGGAACATTGAACATATTTGAAGCACACTAATCCGTGAGAGAGGGACCTGTGAAATCCATTCGATCCAGGAGTACCACGTGGGGTTCGTGTGATCCAGCTGCAGAGTGGATTCAGAAGGTTCATCACACAGTTTCTCTCCCCTGTATGCTGTCTCCCTGCTTCTAGTAAGTGGGCATTGTTTTGGGACTTTTAAAGGAGGGATCAATTGTTTTTAAACAATACTGCGCAATGCTGTGCCCCCTTTCTGTGTCTTGCTGAAACAGGACAGTAGCTGTTGGAAGAAGAGACTGCACTATTCCTTTTGGGAGCTGAGTCCAATTCTACTCCATTACAGTTTGAAAACTAAGGACACTTCTATCACCTTGATATATCCTTTGTGGACTTACTTTCTTTAATATATTTTTTTGCATAATAATATTTGCATATTGTTTATTCACATTAGCGCTAAGGTTTATTTCTTATTTTGTATTGTATATTTGTTTGGGGTATGGCTTGAGATAGTCCTCACATTAGAACACCTAGGCTGCTTTCACATTACATTTGTGTCATATTTAATTATCATTGTGCACAGCATTTATTCACACATGGGCAAGCGCTAAGTTTAGTAACACTTGTTTTTGTATAAGGCAAACCATGCAATACATTTAAACTAAACTATACTGAAATGAATACATGTATTAATGCATAAAAAGGAAAAAAAACACAGGGGAGGAGCTGACCAGGTAGTGGGAGCATGGCTGCTGCCGAGATTCGCGGATGTTGTGTACAGACTGCGATCTCTTCCCCCCGCGCCGAAAACCGGCTCACCCAGTGCCGGGCTGCTGTTCCCCCCACACACCCCAGTGCTCAATATCCATGGGTGGATGGATGGACCAACGGGGGAGGGGGGGAGGGGGGGACAGCACGGAGAGCCCTCTGCTCAATCCACGACCACCCCCTCTCTCCCTACAGACTGCATATAACGGTCAAGTGCCTCTCCACGTGCCGCCTGTCTGCAGTGCGGGCGCGTGGTCTGAGGCAGCGGGGCTTTAGCCTTAGGCTGCATCCACACTGGCGCAGAGCACGAGGTGCTTGCCAAGGTTCATTCTTCCAATGTGAACTCTGACGTCCCCTGTCATGCAGTGCCTGCGCTCGTACTCGGGCACGTACGCTCTCCCAAGCTCGGTGCTTGGGGACACAAAAAGTTTGCGATTGAAGCGCACTCAACAAAGGTATTGTAAGTGCACACATAACACAGTCACACACACAGCCATACACACAAACACACACATTACACACACAAATAGCTCCAATCCATGCCCCCCGCTCCCGCTTGCAAAATTAGACAGGACACCCTGTGCTCATGATTCTAGAGTTGGTGATGTCATCAACTCTCAAGCAGGAGCGCGGTCAGCGCCCGCGTGGATGCAGCCTTAGGTCAGGTCCCCAGTGGCTGCTGTGGCGCGTGCTGCGGCATGAGCACCAGACACCACACCACAGCCCTCTATAGGGCAGGCCCCAGTGGCCATGTGTGTGTGGGCGCGCAAAGCGCTGTGACATGTACAGTGGCAGGGAAGTCAAGAATTTCATCTTCCTGTGCCGCGACGCGGTCACGTGTTCTGGGGCGGCCAATCGAAGGGAAAATATGCACAGCCATGGCCGCGCCCCGCCATGGACATGCCCCCCTGACATTGCCCTACCCCCTGCGCTCGCCTAGAGCCTCCCTACAGACCGTCGATTGCGGCTGCAGTCTGTGCACGCACCGCCATGCCGCCAGGCGACCATGCAGCAGGGAGGACTGCGGCCGTAGCCTTAAATGTGTCACTTCCTAACAATTGGTAAATACCAGTTTGAACCACTATGGTATCCACGTTAATGCACAGAATGAGATTGCAAGCTCTTCAGGGCAGGGACTCCTTTTCTTATAGTTTTGTCTGAAGCGCATCATCTCATTATGTGATATTATTAGGTCACGTGTATTACTGCTGCGAACCGCTATCTACCCTAATGGCGCTATATATAAATAAAGATTGCCGTACATATATCGTTGCTGCATAAAATAGCTATTGCTGTCTCACCCTCATGGGCAATTGTATCAAGCAAATCTATGATGGTTTCTTCTCACACAGCCCAGGCTGTGCTTGCGAATGTTTACATTGTTTCCTTAAATCCTTTCCCCCCCCTGACCTTAGTCTCTGAACCTTGTCTGAATACTGATACTGTTTTTGCAAGAAGTGCAAAGTAAACAAGCAAAAAGAAGTAGCCTCAGCCCGTTCCTCAGCACTTTGACGTGTGTTAAGGACCAGTGGACTTCATTGCAGATTTGTTACTTATCCAAAATACGCAAATAGATTCTGAACCCAGGATTGCAACGCGAGCTGACTCTGTCAAGAGACATTATTTTCTCTCGCCGTATCTGATTTTCTTTCTTGTTTGGCACGCCTCCGGAAAAATATGAAAATACTTTTTTAAATTTGGGCAAAAAAAAGATTTATCGCCATCCAAAAAAACTGGGACAAGAATCTTGAAGTCTAGAAACAGCTGCACAATTTAGGAAAAATAATTAGACGGTAGAATGTTTGGCAAATAATTTATACAGAAAGCAGAAAGAATTATATCAAAGTGAAAAAAATAAAAATGAACTATAATTTTTTTTTTTTTTAAATAGCACGAACAGCATGAAAAGCTCTTTATTTATCAAAATGTGAATGTATTTTTGGTCTCCTAAAATAGATGCCGGCTGAACTCCCAATTCTGTTAACCCCTTCACTGCCATGTGCATGTCTAATTAAAACTGTTCGTAATTCCACAACTTCTGTTTTAAGCCGAAAAGATGTTGAATTTAGATCTTTGAAGAGAGATATTCATTTTACAATCTTACTGTTCCAGGACATGGCAATGAGACGTTATGTGACGTCACGACGTTACGCGGCGTCTTATTGTCATGGCAAACGCAGCGCCATGTGATGGGGTGCAGCCATTTTGAGAAGATTTGCAAGGGGAGCATGCTGAGAGCCGCCGCCCCCGCACTGGTGAAGGTAAGAACCGGTTATTAAAATGTTAGAATCCCACCACTGGCTGAATGCCACTCATTTCCGCTGCCTGGACCCCCTGGTTCCCGAGATACAGACCTCCAAATAGGGTGTCGGTATCTCTGCGGAGTTTGAAGCTCCTGCATCACAAATAGCAAGCCATACCAGATGATGTCACGGCTTCCTATTGGCCCTCAGGGCACGGGAGATTTGAAACTCCACCATTACATGAAAACTGCTAGTTGAGCGGAACGGCTACCGGCACCCCCTACAGAGATAAGTATCTCCGGAAGCAGGGGGCCTCCGGAGCTGAAATTAACGAGGTTCAGCTCCGGAGACCCCATGGTTCAATTCTCTGTTTAAAAAAAAAAAAAAATGAATAATCACCCGCTTGGATTGGCTATTTAAATCAGTAACCTATCAAATGAAGATAAGGATTATCATGTGATATATTTTATTTTCTACTCACAGTTTAAATATTCGGAGCGAAAAAGGTGATAAAAAGTTAAAGAAAAATAATGAGAGATTTCACTATGTTGCTCACCCCTCTGGTAACTAAGAGGTTAAAGACGCATTGTGGCATACATCATATTTTACTGTTGCAATTACAGTAAGTAATGTTATGTAACACGTTCATTATCATCTCTAACAATTGTTTCATTATTTAATACATTCATTTAGAATATACTTAATAGCTTTGAAAATGTAACTTGAAACATGTACAGTGTGCTGTATGTATATCTTTATTTATTTAGCGCCATTTATGTACATAGCTCTTCAAAGCAGTAACATATGTGACATAATAATTGTAGCCCTGTGTGGTTTTGGGCTATATTTCTACCCTCCTCCTGGTAGTAATTCCTGTGTAAGGGCAGGTTTGCCAGGAGTTATCATGGGTTTCCCCCACCTCAAGCAATTGCACTGAGACAGTGAAGGTAGGTCACCTGACCCTGTGTCCAATCAAGAGACACAGGGGCGGTGCCTGCTGAAACTACTTAGGACATTGCCCTTCCTATTTAGTCAGTAATCAGAAATTCAGAGTTTAGATAGAGAGGAGGATGAGTAGAGCTGTTAGAGTTAGAGTATAATAGGTGGACCAAATACCTCTTGCCCTGCCTAGGGGGTGAGGGAAGAGCTAGACCACCTCTGGGTGCCCTAGGCCCAGAGTGGAGTCAGTGGACATCCTATAGGAGGACAGCTGGCTGTGTGCAACTGTCTGTAACTTCTGCTGCTGAGAAGGAATAAAGAGACTGTACTTTTTATACAAGCTCCTGTCTGAGAGTGGAGTTTATCAGGAGGAGGGGGAGAGAAGTTCTTCTGTAGGTACTCCACCCCATATTGCTGGGGGCTGCAGGAGATGGAGGTGCTGCACCATTGAGAAGAACAAAGGCACAACCCCAGAAGCCTGTCCTGATTCCCCAAATGTCATCGCGGGAGACTCAGGCCCTCCTGTTGCCAGCAGGTACGCACCCCACTCAGACATGTAGTGGGAGAGTTAGTTCCCCTAGAGGACCCTATCTGAGGTTGGGGGGGGAACCCTTTACATAATATCACATAATGGGAATTAGGGCATGAGACATAAAAGTAACATTAGGATAAAGGTGTCCCTGTCCCAAAGAGCTTACAATCTAATTTAAACGTATGGAATATCTCTCTGTATCTCATTAATTAAATACACACTGTATAGTACCATTCAGTATCTATCATTGACATTATGAGTGACATTTACCTGTGAAAGTGTAAAAGGACACATACACCTAGTGGTAATGATAGCCATGGCCGCCGACAGGGGGGGACAGCCAGGACTGCTGTCCCGATCCCACCCAGTTAAGGGGGCCCGGCCTCCCTGCCGGCAACTCTACAGTTCTCTTAGTGCAGGCAAGGCGGGCCCTCCGCTTTTCTGTCTGCCGCCCTCATCTATCCCTCCATTCCCCAGGCCTCTGTGGGCCTACAGGGCCCTTCTGTGCACTAGCCATGTATCTCCAGCAGGTTCATCCTAGGCCCCCAGGTAAGCTCGCATGCCCTGGTCCCCCCATATACTACCCTCCCAAGCCCCTTACCTACTAAGGTGTGTGTGTAATTTTTTTGGGGGGGTAGGGGGCTTATTGTGTATATTTGGGGAGGGGGCATATTGTGTGTGTCTATTTTTGTGGGGGGTGGTTATTGTGTGTGTGTATTTGGGGAGGGCACCTATTGTGTGTGTCTGTATTTGGGGTGAAGGGGGCTATTGTGTCTCTGTATTTGGGGAGGGGAGCCATTGTGTGTCTGTATTTGGGGAGGGGGTCTATTGTGCATGTGTGTGTGTCTGTATTTGGGGTGAGGGCAATGAAGTAAGGATATTGTATCAAACACCTGCCGATGTTCAGTGCTATTGACACATCTAAGTGTTGGGGAAAACTGAGCAATAAATGTCCAGATAGCCAAATCACAAGGTAAGGAACAAAGGAATAGACTCACATGGGATGTGTATCCTCAGGTAAATGGTGAGCCAACTGTATCCACGATCCAGGGGTAAAGGTGTGCATCCGTCTGCAGGAATCAATGAACAGGAGGAGTGAGAAAGACGGAGCACTACATCCAGTGCTAGTTAGCCAAAAAACAACAAGGGCTGTATAGTCCGAAAAGTGTTGGTGTGCTGTTTGTTACTATGATCCATTAAATATTTGTTTTGTGGGAACGCACCCTTGTTGTTTTTTGGCTAACTAGCACTGGATGTAGTGTTCCGTCTTTCTCCCTCCTCCTGTTCCTATATACCATTGACAGTGTATGTCGTGCTGTGTGGATTTTATCATCAAATTTTTCCCAAGGCACTGGAAGATAAAGGGACTTGCTAAGAACACAAGAAGCTTATATTGGGCTTTAAACTGGGTTTTCTATACTGTACATTACCATAAGGGTCCAGAACTACAAAACTCCATTAACACAGTAGCGGACGTGATGTTCTCTGACTTAACATGATATCCTCAAAGCTAATTTTATGCAAAAACAACGTCCGAACTACATCTAATCAGCATCATCTTAACGCCACGTTATTGTAGCATAATGCTGTATTATCTTCCAATTATGTCATAGTAAGACCATGAAATAGGTCTTAATATGACGTCACACAAGCCTGAACTCTGACACTCCGGCCACCTGGAAGCGGGATTCAATGAGGAACAGTGGGAAGGATGTGGCTCCGCATAGAGCACTGGGCCTTGATGGGACTGCAGTATTGATAACCCTGAAGCAAGATGAATGAGAAAAATAGGGTGCTCAAACCCAGGACGACTCCATCCAATTCAATGATTGATAAATGTTTTACCCTGGAGATACCAGTGGGAGTGGGTGGTAAATAAAGACTTGTAAGTCCTCAAAGACAACTGTCAAACTTAGCCATGAAAGTCTAGAGACCATAAAAAACCCCACTCACGTCATCTCCAGGGGTGGTGGACAGGCGTGCCAGCCATGAGGGATCCGAAATCCAGATAGAGACAGAAGGAAAAAACGAATGGTGCACAGCCAGGGAGCTGGCTGTGCGCCATTCGTTTTTTCCTTCTAACCCTGAAGCAAGCACTGTTTTTGTGAGTGCAATATGATTTTTCTTTTACCTGCTGCATAATACATGATACACAAACACACATCCACCTCCAACCGTGTAATATCTATTTTAAAGATCATAATTACTCAATATTTGTTTGTCTAAAAGATTAGTATCTTCATTGTGGTTTAAAAGCCCCTCTGACAAAATGGAGGTTAATAAACAGATGTAGCTGCAGGTCTGGAGACAGTGACCAGCCACGACCTCGCTGCGGGGGGTGGGGGGGGTCCATGCTTCCTGATCAGACTCCCCACTGTGATAATCCTATGGTGCTGAGGTCACGGTCACACAGTGTGCTCCTGTACTGGAGACAGTAAGGTTTTCTAAATCTGTAGTAGCAAGAAACTAGAGGAATAAACCTCTAGCAATGCTAACCAGGAAATGTCCATGTAGTAAATATGCAAATTAGAGCATTTAAATCTTCATTTTCTTTCCAAACAAAACATCTTAATAAGCCCAGAACTCCATAATCCACAATGTCTGTAATCAATGTATATACCACTGTGTGGGTCCCTTGAATGCCACTATCTGTAGACTCCCATTAGCCTATAATAGGTATATCTTGTATAGGTGTCAATGGCTATGTTTGACCTTGATTGTAGTAAAAGTCACATTGGATAAGTAACATACAGGCATACCCCGGTTTAAGGACACTCACTTTAAGTACACTCGCGAGTAAGGACATAGCGCCCAACAGACAAACGCCAGCTCACGCATGCACCTGTCAGCACGTCCTGAACAGCAATACCGGCTCCCTACCTGTACCGAAGCTGTGTGCAAGCGGGGAGACTATAGAGCCTGTTACACATGCGTTATTTACATCAGTTATGCACGTATATGATGATTGCAGTACAGTACATGCATCGATAAGTGGGAAAAGGTAGTGCTTCACTTTAACTACATTTTCGCTTTACATACATGCTCCGGTCCCATTGCGTACGTTAAAGCGGGGTATGCCTGTACAATGATAAAGTTACTCACTGATGACCATGTGGAGATCCGGGTGCTGTCGGCGTGCTCCTACCAGAGGAATTCAGTATACAAAAGGTCGTGAGAGGCGGTGCAGCTGCCTTGGAAAAAACATATGACCAGTAGTGCAAAAGAACTAGGTACAAAAATGTATTGTTGGCACATTTAAAAACAGTAAGAGAGCACTCTTACATGTCTCAGTGAGACTGCAGCTTTAACTAAGTCTGTACATTACATCCACCTAATTTTCGGTTGACCGTGCTGTTAAAGCCTTATCGGATTAATTTTGTTCGCAGGACAAAGATCAGCGATGTTAGGACAGACAGGAATGTGCCTTTTGCAGTTTAATCTTTAATATGGGATTTCAGCAATAGTGCCATTTACTTCACTGCTCCATGCAGGCCGGCACCACTGTTTCCAGTTGCGGGTCATTTATTTCCAAAGACAGGTTTGGGGAGCGCAGATTTCACCATATGTGGAAAAATATAAGAATAGTATAGTGTACTGTAGTTGTTTTTTAAATAAGAGACATCATGGTATCAACAGAAATGGGGACTCACACTTTCTCAGTAATTAAACAGCAGTGGATATCAATATCAATCTCAGCTCAGGAAGATCCGACGTGGTAATCCTTGGTGCAAGACAGAAAAGAACACTCTTAGTGCAACTTTGTATGCTCAATAATGGTAATATATTTAAATGAATAGTATCACACTTACATTTTATCAGTGTGGCATGTACATGTAGCCATGTGTAAAAATTGTGTACATCTCTTTCTCATGCTGGCAGTAAGACTGGTAAATATGCAGGGTTGCCAGCAACAATCATGGAGGTTTGCCCTCAAGCCCTGGTGAGGTGTCATATGTAACAAAGGAAGTGACAACATGTTTTGTGTCCACTGTTTGTGACACAGAGGTGTGTCTGTTTCTGGAGGCTATATAAGACACAGCACTGCCAAAAGTTAGGGGTTCTAGTTCTGTAGGAGTTCAGTTCTGTCTAGTCTAGTTCAAGGAGGTCTGCAGCAGTTCAAGGCTGTCAGAGTCAAGTACAAGCTAACTACACACTGTGTTCAGGGACCTGGCACAGATGGTGATCTCCCTTAGGGGAGAGGTGTACCAACTCTATTAAGAGAGGAGGAACCTTCTGAAGGGGGGTACCTCAACAAGATGAGCAGCTAAGCACAACCGCTATGAGGGGCAGTCTGCCTATGGAGATGCCCTTGTTCAAAAGATCCCTTCTGTGTGAGAGTGAAGTTATTCCACAGAAGGATGCACCTGAGAGGAGTTCCCCATCAGCTATTTCCCCTGTGGCCGCAGAGATCCTGATGGGGTGGAGGCGCTGTAACCGAATGTGAGTAGGACTTTAACCACACTACCTCAGACGCCTGTTATGGTGATATTCCCCATACCAACCAAGCGGGAGACTCAGGAGTCCTGTTACCAGCAGGTGCACCACATCACACAGACATGTAATGGGGGCCGATTAGACCACAGGGGCCAATGTGAGATTGGGTGGGGGCCCGTAAAACCGTTACATTTTTGGAGGCGCTGCTGAGAGCTGTATCAACAGGACAGGCTTTTGCTAGGCACACTAGGAAACAGGGAGAGTGTATGCTGCCAGTCAGTGCTGTGTATGGGGACGGGACCTAGGGGTAGTCAGGAAAGTCATGGTGACATCGCAAAGCACACCCTAGGGGCTCTGAGAGGAGTAAAGTGGATCTGGAGACAGGGCTATAGCTGTCCTAGTCGCCTTGAGGCAGCTAGTTGTGGGATGCCATGCTCATGGGAATAGCCTGGATAACTCGGGTCAGGAATTCCAGAGAGGACCTGCACTAGAGGTGGCCAACACTAGGTAGACGGACTAGTACTGCATGGGAGAAGCCAGAGTACTCTAGCCAGTATGTTTACAGAATGATCAAGAGGTGATCACTAAAAGATGCCCACTTAGTTGCACTCAGCCTAATTGTCGTAGTTATTAAGACACAACAGTAAGCGTCAAAAATATGCATATATGATGCAAACACCAGGGAAGGTAAGTACAAAATAATAAAATTGTATTTAAACTCTTCTATACGAAAAAATGTATATACACACACACTATAATAAAATATTAAAAATGAAGTATGCCTATTATTTACACAGTATATACCAGATCATGCATATAGATCCCCAAAATGTAGTTACTGTAGATATCACCTATGTTAATACCAAATTTATCACTGATATCAAGTTGCAATCTTCTACATGTAATGGGGTAAAATATATATTCAGAAAACTGGAATTCAAATGGAAATTCCCAATAGTGGGCTATTGCACGGAGGGGTAAGTATGGTCAAATGGTTGTTACTTATACCTTCACTGCTTGTAGGAAAATAGCGTATACATTGGTATGGTGTTACATTTGTAGCAGTACAGGATGTGTATCTACCCGTGTTTATGTCTCACAAGTAGCTACAAATGTAACACCATACCAATGTATACACTATTTTCCTACAAGTCAAGAGCAAGTAGGCCACACAAGCTCCCAAAACTGCCCTGCACCGTCGGCACCCGCGGCTCCGAACAACGGGATCATCCGTGACCAGAAGTGACGCGGACCATTGCCGGAAATGACGCGACGCAATCGGAGAGACCAGAGGATCTGTGCCACCTTTAATTGTTATGTGTACATGCCACACTGATAAAATGTAAGTGTGATACTATTCATTTAAATATATTACCATTATTGAGCATACAAAGTTGCACTAAGAGTGTACTTTTCTGTCTTGCACCGAGGATTACCACGTCGGATCTTCCTGAGCTGAGATTGATATTGATATCCACTGCTGTTTAATCACTGGGAAAGTGTGAGTCCCCATTTCTGTTGATACCATGATGTCTCTTATTTAAAAAAAACTACAATATATTATTCTTATATTTTTCCACATACAGTATGGTGAAATCTGCGATCCCCAAACCTGTTTTTGGGAATCTACATAAGGAGAGTTGGATCGTCTCAAAAGGGTTGAGCTGCGATTTGTAACACTTATGTTCTAATAACACATTTGCACATTTAATATTAGAGAGCATATAATTATTGTTTTATATAAGTATTATTTATTTAATACTCACACTATTTTGCCTCGTAGAGGAGCGCCTTAATCACACTTTTTTTGAATGAGCGGGTCATTTCTTGCCTGGTTGGGCTGTGTGCGGCCATTGTGGCCATGGCCGCTTTAGGGGGGAGGCAGTGTTCGCTCCTCCTGCCCCTACGGTTGTCCTGGCTGACGCCAGGATGGTTTCCGTTGTTGGCTTGGGTGGGCTGGGCTCATTGTGTTTGAGTGCCTAGGGCCCATCTCCCAACTGACAATGAGTTAGCTTTGCGGCTGGTGTGGTGACCAGCTTTAGGTTAAGGATGCTGAGTCAGCATTGGGATTAGTGTAGAGCCATCTGCGGAGTTGATTATCGCACAGTTTGACTGGGTTAATGTTCCTTCAGATCGAGTTTGGAAGGTTTCGGCGGGGCTGGCGGTCTGGGGATAGTTTAAGGGGTTAAATAGCCCCGCTGGTGGTGGCTGTTTGGGGGTTAAGTGGAGGGTAACCTTGCCAGATGGGGCTCGGTTACAGTAATGCCTGGTGGTGTCATGGTGGGCGAGTGGGCAGGGCTCATTGGGCTTTGAGTATCTGGGGCCCATCTCGCAGCTGACGTGTGTTCAGCTGAGACTTGGGACGGTCCCAACAAATGGGCCATGATTTAAACGTCATTGGCCATACCTGGTGGTGGAACAATCTGGCACAGTTAGCACCTCCCCCTTTTCCTGTATATGATTAAAAGCCGCGGCCATTGTACCTCCAGACCTTTGTGTGTGTGCTTTATTTGCGGGATGTTGTGGTGGGGGGCGGGACGGGGCGGGGTAGTTGGGGGAGCAACATCGGGGGCTCTGAGATCATGATAATTTTAAAGAGACAGAAACCCCATATATTGAACCTTTGAAAGGTTATATGAAGTGTTCTCTGTAATCTTTATTTCATTACGTGTCAGACAGAGTGCTTTTCAATTAAGGGGGCCATGGAGACAGTACACATTAATAAGACTTAAAGCAGACCCTCCCATTGACATGAATAATGATTTAGTCTATCATGAGATATGTACGCCTGTAGAAAGTTAACAATACTTGAAGCGATAAGATTTCAAGACGCTGCCCTCACTCATTATTCAGCTGTTCGGTAGAGCAGTGGATAAGGAGGTCTTTTGTGTTTAAAATATATTTGAAACTCCCATAAATAAGCGCTTTCTAGAGATGAGGGACATTTTCTCTGAGTGTAATGAACCAAGTGAAATGTGCCTGGTTTTTCTTTCATACAAAAGTTTGCGAAAAGGGTCATGCTTTGCAAAAAAATAATCATTAAATAATCATTAAAAGTCATTGTGTGTGGCCCTTTGATCAGTTGAATAAAATAGTTTGTGTGGTTTAATTTGCTTTTATTTCTCAAATGCATAAATGTTATAAACAGTGTGTCAGAGGGATACCCCCGCAACAGCCGAATGAATGAAGTGTTATGATGGTGCTCCCTAGGTTGTTAACTGACTTGATATATTGGGAGAAAATGTAACCTAGTAAGGGCACTCTATCATAACCTGGATGTACAATGATGTAATTAAAAACAATTATCTTTATTAATATCCACTAAAATAAAGGTCGTTAAAATGATAATTGAACATAAACGGGTATCCAGTGGTAAAGACCCTTAATAAGAGTCCAGGATATGTAGAAGGGTGAGGAGCCCCTTCACTTGCTGTATCTGGAACTGCTCCTGAGACTAACAAATTGGTACTACAATGTCCACTGTCCTTCCAATAAGGAGAATAGTTGATATCTAATCAGTAAAAACCTATTGCATGGATACGTGCCATTTCTGCCGAACATCCATCACCTACGTGGGCCATATGGTGTCTGTGGACGAGGTGGCTACCGACCCAGCCAAGGTGGAAGCTGTGGTGAATTGGCCGAGACCCAACAATGTGATGGAGCTGAGGTCCTTTCTAGGGCTCTGTGGATATTACCGCCGGTTTGTAGAAGGGTACTTCCATAAGGCCAAAGTACTGAATCATTTACTGAAGGTTTATCCGGAGGCACCCAAACAGAAAAATACTACCCCACGAACACCCTTCGGGGATCGGTGGACATTCACTTGTGAAGAGGCCTTCAAAAGGCTGAAGAAGAGTCTGACAGAGGCCCCCGTTCTGGCCTATGCTGATCCAGTGAAGCCTTACGTCCTGCATGTGGATGCAAGCTTCAACGGATTGGGAGTCGTACTACAACAGAAGTATCTGACTTGACTGCGGCCAGTGGCATATGCGAGAAGAAGTTTGACTCCTAGTGAAAAGAACTATCCAGTGCATAAGTTGGAGTTTCTTGCCCTCAAATGGGCTGTCGTAGAAAAGCTGCACGACTATTTATATGGGGTCTCTTTTGAAGTCAGAACCGCAACAATCCGCTGACCTATATTCAAACAACAGCCAAATTGGATGCTATGGGTCATAGGTGGTTGGCCGCCCTATCCAACTATCAGTTCACTCTGAAGTATAAGGCCTCGGATATGGTCAGCGCTTATGCGCTGACCCGTGCTGAGGCACGCTTACGCTCGGCACTTAGCCCCTGCAGCCGCAATGAGAGCGGCTTTAGCAGGGCTCGCTTACGCTTCCGCAAGCATGCGGAAGCGTAAGTCTTAGCAAAATTTTAAATTTTCGCGCTTGCCGGAGCGCAGGGCCGGTCACGTGAGCGGTTTGCCCAATGAGGGCGAACCAGCTCCGTGACGTCACTGGCCCACCCCCCAACACGCCCCCGAACGGCGCGCGGTCTAAGGCCAGGGAAAGCACCCACTTTCCCTCAGCCTCCGCTGTGCATAGAACCAGATTCAAAAGGCATCGGCAATGTGCTTGTAATGACAGATCACTACACCCGATACGCCCAAGCATTTCCTACAAAGACCAGAAAGCTATCACTGTGGCCAAAGTGCTAAGGGAGAAGTATTTCATGCACTACGGTTTGGCAGACCGAATGCACTCTGATCAGGGAAGAGACTTTGAGAGTAAGCTTATCAAGGAGTTGCTCAAGTTGCTAAACATTCACAAGTCTAGAACCACTCCCTACCACCCTGAGGGAGATGCGCTGCCCGAACGATTCAATCAAACATTGTTGGATATGTTAGGCACTCTAAAAGACTTTAAGGGAGAATGGAGCATGGCGGGTCACTAGTACATGCATACAAATGTACTCGGCACGAATCCACAGGGTACACGCCGTACTTCCTAATGTTTGAGCGCATCTACCTGTGGACATTCGTCTAAGGGTATTTACCGATGGGGTACCCAATTTGACTCACTATCGCTCTGTGAAGCGACTTCAGGACAGTTTACATCGTGTCTACCAGCTTGCCGAAAAGACTGCAGCCCAAGTGAATGCTAATAATAAAAGGAGATACGACCATAAGGAACGCTATCGAGAACTTCGGCCTGGAGACGCTCTTCTACTGCGTAACTTAGGGATTCCCGGGACGCACAAGCTGGCGGATCGATGGAGAGAAGGACACTTTGAAGTAGAGTCCCAGATCCCAGTCCTCCCTGTGTACCGCATACAGGATAAAGATTGCAGGGTAAAGGTTTGGCATCATAATCATTTGCTGCCCATACCCTAAGTGGGGGGAGGATGACTCAGAACCAGAGATTGTAAATAATAACTCTGAGCCTGCAGAATCCACTGACACTTCTACTCCTATCAGTACGCAAGATCAAGATCCTATGGAGGGTACCTCTGCTGAATCCACTAGTGACTGGTGGACACCTCCCGAAGGAGCACAGCGTAATGGGCTGCACCCCAAGACCTGTCTCCAGCAACTTCCACAAGTCGTCCTCTTAATCCCAGTAGTACTAGCTTTGTGCCTAATAGAGACAGTGTGCTATCCGATTCATCTCCTGCCAGAGAAATGGGGCCTCAAGCCAGAGAAATGGGGCCTCAAGCCCCAGAACCATTTTCTTGTGAGGAAGCTACTGAAACTGAGACTCGTCAAAGTCAAAGAGTGAGGCGTCCACCTAATAGAGTGGTGTACGATCAATTGGGGGCACCCCACTATGAGTCTCAGCAGCCGGCTAAAGCTAAGCTGGCCTCCGTGATTAACATGTTTACTGAATTGTACAACATTGTTTAAGTGGAGTGATATTATGTACCATAGTTATGTATTGCATTTTTCATTATATAATTGTGTGTATGCGTTCCCAAGCGGGGTTGTTGTGGTTTTCACCAGGGGGAGGATGTAGCCAGGTCCCTGGGTCCCTACCTGCTGCGGGAAAAGGGAGGATGTCTGCTCCGTGTGCACGTTGGCTGCGGAAGCGTGGGTGCCGGCGAGGGGAGGCAGGAGAGCACCGCTGGCAATCAGAAGTGGTGCGCGCGTTGCCTGGGGCTATCAGCGGTGTAGGGCTGTAGGCGCCACCATCTTGAGGTTGCGCATGTGCAGTGAGTTAGTGTGTGCGACGGAGCCCTCAGAGACCTTGCACATGCGCAGGAGATAGCGCACAAAGCAGGGCCAATCAGGAGAGGCTATTGGCAGGGACTACAAGTCCCATGAACCTTAGGGGCGGCCCTGATGCCAGGGAGCGAATAGGGAGCAAGAATTTGCGGGCAAGACAGGATACAGTCACTGACTAGGGACCACGTTAGTCAGTGTGTGCCAGGCAGGGATAGGGGACAGAGGGTCCATGCAGAGAGGCAAGTAGCCTCTACACTAGGCCAGCATACCCCCTAGGCTTAGATAGACCCTGAGTCCTCAATGAGTTTGTGGCTGCTCCAGGGACAGGCCCTAGAATAGGGACCGTACCCCTTAGCACTGCAGTAATAGTTTAGGGAGACAGCGGACGCTGCATTCCTTGAGAAGAGGTCTGGGACCAGGCCTCAACAGAGGGAGAGAGAGAGACATTACCCGGGTGGGATCACCCCTGACGGACGTCGCGGAGGAGCGTGGATTGGCGGATCCTTTTTGAAGAGCTGCGGACCAGGTGCTGGAGCTCCCGGCAGGTACTGTCTGTAAAGTGCACCAACATACCGGTACAACACAGGCACTGATCACGCCTATAAGGGTGGGTTCCTTGGGGACACTAAAGGGTAAAGTGACTGAAGGACTCCTATGATACATCGGAGGGTTGCGCCCTGCGAGGTGCATTGGATAGTTGTACTCTTACTGCGCTAGGGTATGTTAAGTATATACAAATACATTAGAGTATAAGCATATCACTTTCAGTAAAGGTTCTTCTATTTTTACTGTGTGTGTGTTCAATTGATTGGGTCCTGTGAGGGGCTGCTTCCGCTCTGCTGGAATCCCTCACAGGTTGGAGGCCCTGCACCATAGTAAGTATATACCCCAGGCTCTCCGTGGCAAAGGCTCAAGCTCCTGGAGCCAACAGGTACTGTACAAGGGCAGCACTGGTAGCTTCCTGTGTTCTAGGGGAAACAGGGCTACACATGTATATTTACGTTTAGTACATAGACAACTAAGAAAATTAAGATTATACATTGATGCAGATATCAAAGCAAAACTGGGCAAAGAGAGTGTTTTATTTTGCTTCAGTGTAACAGTGCCCCCCCCCCCCCCCCCCCAATCACAGATAGGGCCCATTACAGGGTGTCTGTGGTGCATACCTGCTGGTAACAAGAGGGCTGAGTTGTCCACAATGACTTTGGTACACAGGAACAGGCTGCTGGGGCCCATACCCCACATAATACTTAGCAGTGCAGCGCCTCCATCTGCTGTAGGCTCCAAGAAAATGTAGGCGATTTCCCACGGTAGAACTTGTACTCTCCCCCCAGTTAGATCACACACCAGACCGGAGGTATATTGCAAAAGAGGAACGGTTTATTACTACACACTTTACAGTAACACAGCAGTCTTCTGCTGTATACAGTCTCCTTAGACCAGCTCTCACTGGAGATGGTCCCTGAACCGTCACTACAGGCCAGGGCACCCGCAGCCGTCCTAGCTCTTCCCCACCTCCCTAACGGAGGCAGAGGTATTGGTCCACATTCACTCCTCCCCACAGGGAAGAGCACATTGGTAGGTCCCAATCTCAGGCTCCCAGTCGTGTGACCTGCCTTCCTCAGAGGGAAGAAACAACAACCAACTAACTTTAGGGCGGCCCTGCCTTTAAGTACAGCCAGGAGGCGGGCACCCCGTTGTCAAAGCAACAATAGGATGTATCACCCCCTGCTGTCACTCAAGTGCAACACCAAAGGTGAAGGGGAAAACCCCATGATAACTACTGGCGAGGCCTGCTTATACCAGGATTTACTGCCAGGAGAAGGGCAGATTAGTAGTTAGGGGTGACCCTGCTACATCAGTTTGAGGGAAATGCATCTAGACACTTTGCACCAATTTTGTCCATGTGCATCAGTTTTAAATTTGGTGAGAGTTACTAGAAAGAGATAATAGGTGGCCATACTGTAGTGGGATATATCAAGTCGTGCACCTATCTTATTCTTTTTATTGTCTTTTAATTTTGGGGTAAAAAATCCACCTGATCTGGATTGGGGTTAATTAAACTTCACAGGTTAACAATCGGCACCAAAGTTTTGGATAAATTCCGAATTTCATACGTCAGCATGGCAATAAAATTTAAGCCACATGTTTGCTACCCCAATCAATCACGTGGTCGTGATTACACAAGTTCTACATGTGACACAACAGAGAGCAAGAAATGACTCATCACCAAAAAAAACACATTCCATTACCTTGATACATCTACTTTAGATTTTGTAGAATACATACATTTGTGAATAAATATTCAACTAAATGGGGTCAATCCTATATAACCCTTATAAATGAAATGAATCTGAGAGGGGTCAGGAGTATTTCTGCAGCATACTTGCAATACAATGGAAGACACGTGTACACAAACTTGGTGCAAACCTCTACTATGGTCGGCTTCTTTTTTTTTTGTCGACGTTGTTACTGTACATGGTGGCATACCGTCCGTCTCTACCGTAGCCTTCATCAAGGTGAGGGCTCAATAAATAACTTGTTAGGGAGTTCGTGGTGCCGTACTCTTTATATTCCTTCAGCAGTTTCTTAAACAAAACAAAAAAAGAAGGACGCAAGTGATGCAAATGAATACTTTATAAAAAAAGATCAAATCAAATAGATGTCACATAATTATATCAAACAAATGACAGGATAAATTGCCTGAGATAAAGGCTGCCTCCCTGCTGAAGTGCCACTGCTCCGAGCGCCGGATACCGAGGGGCAGTTTCTTATTGGGCCTTACAGGGAAGCTCTATTGAAGTAGTGAGCACCGACAATTGCGTTGTACATCTTGTTTCTATATTTTAAGAAGGGTGCCTGGAGAATTCTCCCATCGTACCTTCTAACTCTGCCATTTTATTTTTAAATAAATCGATTCAGCCATTTTTCCTAGAAGACAATTATGAAAATGAAGGTTTTACAAGAAACAGCCCGTCAACCTGTTGCTACTTATATTAACATAATTTCCATTAATTTGAAACATTTCACATTCCAACAAAGGTCAATAAGCAACTTGTGAAATGTCAATGAATAACCACATGGATAAAGGTGTACTCTCTTCTCACATTACATCATTAGTGTGTCACTGTAATGCCTGACTACAGCCAAAGCAAACTATTGCAATCGTTGTCTCTCCTGGGTATGCCCTTATATACAGGCTATGTTTTTATTGCATTAAGATGAATAATAAAAAACTCAAATTATTTTTATTGGAACTTTAGAATTACTATATATTTTTTTCAAAAACTGAGACAAATGGTAATTTCCTGAAAAACATGAATACATTTCTATATGATAGAAGCTGAAGCGGAACTAGGGGGGGTGGCAGCTGCCTGCGGCACAGCATCTAAGGGGGCGCAGGTTGGGAGGGCGGAGGAAAGCAGCGGAGGATGGCGGTGGCAGAGGGTAACGACTTCCGGTGTCTGCTGCCAGGGCGGTTCCCTCCCCCCTGCTCCACAGGTAGGGACTTTTAAATGAGACAGGGGGAGAGAGAGAATGAGGAGAGGGAGAGAGAAAATGAGGGCAGCGTGAAAATGAGGGAGAGAGATTATGAGGGGAGGGAGAGTGCGAGAATGGCGGGGAGAGAGAATGGGGAGAGATAATGGAGGGGAATGGAGGAAGTGAGGAGAGCGAGAATTGAGGGAGGAGAGAGAATGGGGAGGGAAGGGGGAGAGAGGATGGGGGGAATGCAGGGAGGTGGGAGGTGAGAGGGAACAGGGAGGTAGAAGAGAGAGGGCATGTGGAGGGATGAGATAGAGAAAATAGGGGATGGAGGGTGGAGAGGGGGGAATAGGGGAGAATGGACGGAAAGAGATTATACAGGGAATAAAAGGAGGAGAGAGTGAGAATAGGGAGATGGAAGAGAGAGAATGAGGGAGGAAGGAGAGAGAGAATGGGGAGCAAGGGGAGAGAGAATGGGGGAGGAAGGATGGAGAGAGAATGGGGAGGAAGGGGAGAGATAAAATGGGGGGAAGAGAGAAGGGGGTGGAGGAAGGAAAGAGAATGGGGGCATGGAGGAAGGAAAGAGAGAATGAGGGAAGGGAGAGGGGAGAGATAATAGGGGAATGGGTGGAGCTGAGAAAATGGGGATAGTGAGGGAGAGAATGGGTGAGATGGATGGGAGAGATAATGGGGGAAGAGAGGGGAGTATTTGTCTGAGATAGAAAGGGTGGGAGAGAAAGAAAGGGGGAACAGAGACCATACAAAAGATTCACAAATTCAGTTAAAAATGACATGATTATGTAAATGTAGCCCCAAGTTTGTTTTACACTCACTGACCCCCCTCCGTGAGTGCCGAGCGTTCGCGGGTGCCACTGACAGCAGCGATGGACCCGCCGGCACTTCGCGAGGGTGGGGGCCAGTGCAGGGAGCGCTCGGCGTCCCTGGAACTCCGGCGGCATACCCGGCTAGCGGGGGCCACCATTACAACCACTCGCGCATGCGCAGAAAGTACCCTGGAGTCAGGGAAAAGCCGCGCGAGTGCGACACAAGGCAGGGAAAGGTTACGGCAGTATCAGGGAAATGGCGCTTGCGCAGTACAGCGCCCAGGAAGCCCGCGAAACCCTAGCCTACCAGGGAAGGCTCTAGGAAGGGACTACGAGTCCCAGGAGCCTCTGTATGCCCCATGTGACACCAGGGAGCCAATAGGGCTTAAGATCTCCAGGCAGGCAAGTGGAAACATTTCGCGCGCTGAGCCCACGCTAGTCAGTCAGAGACCGGAGCAGCCCAGGGAAGGAGGTAGGGTACAGGAGTCAGGGACTCCCTGTACTAGGCCAGCACCCCCAGGGCCCGAGATAGCTCAGCTCCCCAGTAAAGTGAGTGTTGCCAGGGACAGCCCTCAGGTTAGGGACCCTGTCACTTGCATTAGTGGGAGCTGGGGAACAGAAGGGAAGAAAGGCAGCAGCGGACTTAGTGTTAAGTTGCAGGGTGTTGCTGCATGCACTGATAGTTATCAGTTAAGTGAGTTGGAGTCAGGGAGCTGTGAGGGAAGGAAGGGTGCGGGGAGCGAGTGTAGCTCCTGCCCCCATATAGGTACCCACACCCCAGGTAGGCCCCAACTCCCCACTAGGTTAGTGGGTAAGTGCTGAGGGAGGCCCAAGATAGGGACGCTGCCCTTAGTGTAGTGCTGCCTTGTCAGAGTCACGGCTGTCAGTGCTGTGAGGTCTGACAGGCAGGCACCTTGTTGCGCAGCACGTTGGCTGCCAGCATCCAGTGGGTCACAGCTTGTTGCTGCAGGCGCTGGGATTAGTTTAGCAACAGTCAGGATTGGGAAGAGGTAGGGGAGTGGGGCAGGTTGTTAACCCCTATAGGCCCCTAGGAGTTTCCCCCAAAGCCATTATAGGTTGCTGTGCTGTAGGGACGGCCTATAGTATAGCGCGTGTCACTTAGTGCTGTAGGGACAGGTCCTATGTTAGGGATCCTGTCACGGTAGGGTAGCTTAGATAGGGACACAGCGGACGCTGCGGTTCCTGCTAAGAGGTTCGGATCCAAGTTGGGGTCCTAAGAGACGGTTTCCAGGTTGGGACCGCACTGGCGGTCCGCGTGCAAGGAGTCTGGTGTAGGATCAGACGGAACCATCACACGACGGATCCTTTGTGAAGCCAGTTGGAGATCCGAGCACGGGAGTGCTCGGCAGGTACTATCTAATACACAAGTGCACCAACGGGCCCTTAGTATAAATAGTGACTGCGCAGTCATCCATTGCCTCTCTCTGCAAGAGTACGGGACACTGGGTGGGGTTCTTTGGACACTGGGTGGGATCACCTGGTGTTGGGGAAGCGTCCTGCGAGACGTTGCAGTTAGTGTCTCCTCGTGAGAGGGACACCTGTTATTCTATGTTGTCTTGTCTGTTAGTAAAGTCACCAGTTAATATATATATGCTGCGTATGGTATTATTGATTGTCCTGCGAGGAACCACTCCCCCTCTGGTGGGAGCCATCGCAGGTGGAGGCGCTGCATCGTTGTAAGTGAGTACCCCTAGTATAATTGCCCCAGGTTCCCCGTGGCGGAAGCTCAGCCCTCCTGCGAGCCAACAGGTAATGCACCACACCTATGGTAACCTTGTATGTTCCCTTGCACCCCACACTATATCTGCGATTGGGGGGGGGAATACCCGTTACATAAGGATCCATGAGGCGCTGCGTGGTCGGCGCACGCAAAACTTACCCTCCATACATCCAGATACCAGCATCGCTCCCAAACCTCACCCAGGAACCTATTATCATAATAGGAGCGAGCATGCAGCCCGCGCAGACCTAAATGCCAACTTCCTATAAGAACCTGCTCAGTGACACGCCTCCTGCTGTGATTCGTCACAGCTTCCTGTAAATACTCAGCAGAGCCAGAGGCTCATCGGCAGAGCATAATCTCTGTTGGTGTGTGTGCCTCTCCACAGTCTGTTCTGTTCCAGCCTTGTCTGCCTTGCCTTGCAACCTGACCCTTCTTGCCTTCGGACTCCGCTCTTTTCCTCTCCTGACCTGGTATCGTTTGACCATCGGCATCTCTCCATCCCTGACCTTGGCTTAATCTCGACGATCCGCACCTCTCCAATCCTGAGCTCGGCTAAAGCACCCCGTACCTCTCCACTACTGACCCCGGCAAGTATCACGATTATTCTCACCTCTACAACCTTGACCCGGCTACCTCGACGACTCTACACTCCAGACGCGCTCACGCAGTTGTGGGTTTGCGTTATATATATATATTACCACCCCTCAGCAGCGTGGTCCCATATTGCTTGTGGTGAGCACACCGTCACAGATTATTAACGACTCTTACTCATATGCCAAATTTCAGAAAGTACTGTATGGCGACCATGGATCACACACACAGCTATCCCAGGCTTCAACCGGGACACACTCCTCTTATGTGGGCATTTTGGAAGTCGACCCCCTGGGGGACAAATCAAAGGCCAATTTGTAAATCTTGCTTTAGAGTCGAATTGCCCTGGATGTGTTGGCCCTACCAGTAAATGTCATATTTATATGAAGTACCTGTTAGAATGTGCCCCCCTCCCACCGCTCCCCTTTTTGATTTCCACCGCATTATTATTTCTGTAATTTCCCCAATACCATTGTACTGTTTTGTATGTTTTTATTCCATTTAATGTTGTAAAATTCACCAATAAAAACTTTGAGTCAAAATGAAATAAAAATGACATGATTATTTTGCCTTGGTTGTATAAATTTGGCGGTGGAGGAAGGGCGCAGCTGGTGAAACTTTCCCCGAACACTAAACGACTTAGTTCCTCCTCTGCATAAAAACCTACATTTTTATAACACTGTTGATAATTATATCCATTTTCATCAGAATATTGAACAAAAGAACAAATTCTATTTTTGTACAATATATATTTAGCTGTAAACAATGCAGTGCAAAGTCTGAAAAACATTCGCTGTTACAAGTGACCATGAACATCATTCCAAAACAATGACTACATCAGAGAAATATATGGGCTCCAGAATGTGAAATAAGTCAGCCCCTCGTATACAGAACTGTTGCAACACCACAAATGGTTGACATTATTGAAAACTATGTAGAACTGATAAGGTCTGGGTTTGGTAATATATAAATATCATACTGTACATCAGAGGATTTCAGAATGCTCTCTACATCTGAACATCCGCCCTTATCAGCTCCACATAATAACTTATCACAGTTTAATAGAGACACACAGTATGAGTAGGTTGAGCCATGTGTGCAGTATAAGAAACCCGCCTTTATGGATACTCTAATGGAAAAGCTTTCTTTCTGAATGGTGACTTTGCCTCGGGCACATTGTTTGAAGATTACATTCCTCACTTGGTAAAGATCGCAGTCCAAACGTACAGTATGGGTCAGCATCAGATGAAGCTGTTTATCCCCCTGGCTGTTGCTAAGGGTATTTGTGTCACTTAGTGCTGAAGACAGTTTGGTGTTTTGGTGCTAACAATAGTTAAACCACAATATCACATCTCCCCTCCCCCCCCCCCTAGCAGATCCTGTAATATTATCTGTAGTTTAATGGTGCTTTCCCACTTATTGTATGTCTGTATATTTTTATCACGCCCACAGTGTATGCACTGCTTTACAAACTTGCAATGCAGGGAAAACTAAGTACAAACCATTGGGATAAGAGCTGCAAGGAAATGAGAACATAAGGCAAAGGGAGGCCCTGCCACAAAGAGCTTACAATCTAAGTACATATTGTAGGCATTTTAGTTCAAGTGCTAAAAGTGAATAAAAAATGTATTAAGTCAAGTGAATATGAATTTGAATAAATGTTTTACTCACTGTCACAGCTACAAGATTTACATAACATTGTGTCCATCGCCCTTAAAGCTACAGTACCACAACATGTAGCTTGTAGTGCTTCAGCAGTATAGTAACACTGGGAACAGCAACAAATGCACCCCACTGTAAAAACAAAAGAATCCTTCCTGACTATGACACGGCAAATAATAATAATAAAATACGATATTTTATTACTGCATATATTCTGTAAAAGGGGAAAAAAAGAAGCACAAAAACGTGGATAGTGAAGAACAGTGAAGTATTGTGAAGTAAGCAATACATTTCCAACTGTTCAATAGTACACAGGCTCATCCCATCTTAAAAAGGGGTGTAGCTCTCCCTCTATGTTTCTCAGTCTTTGGACTCCCACTTGCTCCTATTGCTCATCCTAAACAGTCAGCCCAGGGCGCCACGAGATGGTGACATCACTTCTGTCACAGAGCAGTGAATCAAAAGAATAGAGTTGTTCCACCCAAGAGCTTCCCAAATAGCCCAACACGTTTCCTGAAAGTCTCATCCTTCAGGGACATGGCTCAACACCCCTTCCTTTATATGCTTATTTATTTCATTTAAAACACCTTACTATTTTCATTCATCTAAAACTAATTTATGGTACCTATGAGGAATCTACAGTAGTATATAAGTACTTATTACTACAACAATATGATATAATATAAAATTATCAATTCAATATAAAATCATCAGAAACAGTTATATAATAATAGAAAGGTACCAAAAATTAAATCCCAACTGGGCACTTATTCTATAACACACAATATCAAAGAATGACAGAACCTAGATTTATAAATAGAAGTAAAAAAAAATTGTATACTGTATGTGATATCTGGTGAATATACAGTAGAAGGTGAATGAAAATGAATAGAAAACCCCTCCAAAAATAAGCTGTGCATGATGGGAAGGAACAAGGAAAATTTTATAAAAAAAAAAAAGAAGGTGGATGTTTCATATTTCGCATTTTTTTGTGGATTTTTTTCCACGTGAGATTGTTCTTATTGGGAGTTATTTTATTTTTATCTTGTGTATATCATTTTGTTTAATCAATATATATTTCTAACTATTTTTCTTTAGAAAGGAATAATATTGGTACACTATATGTACATCTATATGTATTCTAATGAATAGTCTTTTTTAAATCATTTAGAAAGAATATTTCTTACTCTATAAGTAAAAGATATATTAAGAGCAATGAGCTTTCTAAATATTAAATATGTAATAACACTTGGGGCAGTCTCTTGTAATTCCCCTTTATTATTTTCTTCATTTATTTTTCAATTTTACCTTTGTGAGCACACCAACTTTTATTTCTCTTCAATTTGTTCTCTAAAACTAGGATTAACAAGACTCATCACAGTGGCGTTCACCTCTCTTTAAAGTTGATTTGAGTTCAAAGGAATCAACGTACCTGTTTTAAGAATATATACAGAGAGCTATGTTTAATCAGGGCAAATAATGTGAAGTTACCTAACAAACAGACAGTAGTTTGACTGAGCTAATTAAATGCAAAAACAATTTCCAAATTTGAACTCATTAGACTACGCTTAACTTCACGTTACATCAGGATAACAGTACTTTAATCTTCAAATGACATTGCTAAAATCTTGGTGTTACTTCCATCCAGACCCTGAAATAGGGCTGGAGTAAAAAATACCAATAATAGATTATTCAGGATCATAAAATAAAGATTTTAAAATATGAACTCATATGCAGAAGTGGCCCTGAGACCCATGGTTACATGGCCACTAAGGACTGCAAAGGGGCTAATATACTCCTATAACTCCCCCTCCCCTTGAATGTGAAATATTGTAGTATGGCATTGCTTGCCTATGCCTTACTAGCCGCTATAGCAGACAGGGGATTAACCCCAACCTCACTGACCCAAGGGGATGGGACTAACTACCCACCCTGGGGCATTTACCCCTGTCACCCACCTCCCTATCACTAACCTACCAAAACACACATAACACCCCCTCTATAAGAATTATGTATAGCCCTATTATAAAAAGGCGGTTAATAGGGTTGTAGAAGCAAAATCCTATAATAGGAAAAACCGGTACGCCAGAGGTCTTGATAATCAATGAAAAGTGTTCTTTTATTGTGGGAGGATCAACGTTTCGGTCCTAAACTGGACCTTCGTCAAGATACAAGTGAATGTCCTGACGTAACACAGGTGTAGAAAATGTTTGAGCTTGGCGTCAAAGCTGTTTAAATTATAGTTAAGCAGTGGGTGATTACAACTCTGGAAGCAGGGAGAAGTGGATGTTGTGAACTTATTGTCTTAAAATCGTAGCAATAGTTGTTATGAAACTTACCAAGTCTTAAATATAAAATATTAAAATGCTATGTACGAGGTGAAACAATGAAAACATTTGAAAACAATATACATATTAACGCGACAGCCATGGACAGCCGGGAGGAGCTGGCTGTACAATAGGAACGCTCCTGCTCCGGTACATGGTTCCCTGGCTCCCACCGGCATCAGCTGTGTGCTGTGTTCCGCTGCTCCCACAGGCTCAACAAGGACGTCTTCTGCTACTACCGCCACCAGGATGTCTGCTGCTGCTCCCATGATGTCGTTGTGGTCCTCCTCCCCCTCCGCAGTGGTCCTCCTCCTCCTCCACCGCCTGCTGGTAAGTTTATACTATCCGGCCAGGTACCTGGTCCGGAATTTTTTTTTCTCATTTTGCCCGGGTACCTGGTACCCATTACCCGGTATAATTTAGGACTCTGTACAACACTATTAAATACTTCAATGTTAGTATTCTCATGAGTAAGAGTCATTTAGTTAAACCCTTTGGCCAAAACGTTATAAGCCTGCAGCCACTTCATGGCATGACCAGTATGCAGGTCCTACACTACCTGTGAAAATTCTTATTATCCTCTGCTGTGGGGGGAGAATGGTCTTAATAGAAAACATGACATTAGAAAACATTAGTAGCCCCTCCTCCCAGGGTTTAAGCTCACCCCAGCCCATTTTTTACGTAGCAGGTTTTTTCATGTACCTGTGCAGGACAGGTCTATTAAGACCATTCTCCCTCCACTGCAGAGGTAAATGAGAATTTTCCCAGCTAGTGTTAGGACCTGCATACTGGTCATGCCATGAAGTGGCTGCAGGCTTATAATGCTTTGGCCAAATGGTTTAACTAAAGGACCCTTACTCATTATAATACTAACTTTGAAGTATTTAACTATGATTTTGTCACATAGTATGTAACATTGGGTATTTTTGTCTTTTCTTGTATACATTTGGCCACACTCAGTACCATCTGAAGGAGAGCCTAAGTAGCCTAATTTACATCAACAGGGTTAATAATAGAATAAAACCCCTTAACCTTAGTTTATAAGATCTGCACTTGACCCCACATTTCGGTTCTGGTTCTAAAAAAAAAATATTATTTGGTTTAGACAAAAATCATCTATTAATTTTGGATTATGGGGAAAATATGAATTTGATTAAAAAAAATTCTAACGTTATGTAATCTGGTGCTTTTTTTTTTTTTGCTGTAAATATTTTTGCCATTTGCTAACTATTTAGCAAACACAATGATAATAACTAATAATGTGGTTTATGTCTGCTTTCAAGTCTCGCAAAGAACCAGACAAGGTAAAACAAAGACAGAACATAACTAGTCAGAAGGAGATTACTTAAAAAGACTATTCAGATAATCAAGCACGTTATATTGGAGAGGGAGTGGGAGGGAAAGAGGGGAGTGGGTGGGAAAGAGGGAAGTGGGAGTGAAAGACAGAAGGAGAGGGACAGAGTTCTATTTCTAGAGCCCCAGGTTGCTTACTGTATATATCACCCGAAACATACCTTTATACTGTACAACACGTGGAGAGATACCTATGCATAAAAAGGAGCACAACTGAGATACCTGAGATATATATATTCTAATTGTCATTGAAATATACTTTAAATATGCTAATTAGCATATTTCCCATGTATCTCAGGTGTGTCCCTTTCGTATGTATATGTACAGTATATCTTTATTTATATAGCGCCATCCAGGTACATAGTGCTAAACAGCAGGAATACACATGACATAATATTATAACACCTATTGCGAATAAGCACTTCAGACATGAAAGTAACAAAAGGAAAGGGAGTCTCTGCCCTGAAGAGCTTACAATCTAAGTGGTTAGAAGGGAGAACTTACAGAGACAGTAGGAGGGTGTTCTGGTAAGTGCATCTGCAAGGGGCCAAGGACAGTGCATATGAGATGTATAGTGTCAGCCAGAGGAGCTACCCTTTGTTAAAGAGGTGTGTTTTAAGAAAGGTCCTAAAGGTGGGTAGAGAGGGTGCCAGTTGGATATTGAGGGGAAGGGCATTCCAGAGCTGTGGGGCAGTGAGTGAGAAAGGTTTTAGACGAGAGAGGGCTTTAGATACAAAAGGTGGTAGACAGAAGAGATCCTTGAGCAGAATGCAAGAGTCGGATAGGTGTATAGCAAGAAATTAGGGCTGAGATGTAAAGAGGGGCAGAAGAGTGTATAGCCTTAAAAGTGAGGAGGAGAATTTTGTAAGTGATACAGAGTTTAATAGGAAGCTAGGAGAGGTATTTCAGCAGGAGAGACGCTGAGACAGGTTTAGCAGAGAGTAAAGTGATTCTAGCAGCAGCGTTTATGATAGATAATAGGGGAAACAGGTGAGAGGCAGGAAGGCTGGACTGTTGAAGGTTACAATAGTCGAGACGGGAGAGAATGAGGGCCTGCGTAAGAGTTTTAGCAGTAGAGGGACTGAGGAAAGGGCATATCTTTGCAATGTTACTGAGGTAAAAACTTCAGGTTTTAGGCTACATTGTGAATGTGAGAGGAGAATGTGAGGAGTCAAATGTGACCCCTAGGCAGCGTGCTTGTGATACTGGGTGTATGATAGTACTGTCAACAGTAATGTAGAGGGTCAGGCTTCGGAAGAAGTATGAGGAGCTCCATATTTAACATGTTAAGCTAGAGTTGGCGGAGGGCTATCCAGGATGATATAACGGAGAGACATTCAGAGACTTTGGTCTGTACAGCAGGTTTAAGATCAGGGGTTGAAAGTTGATGGGTGTGTCATCAGCATAGAGAGAATATTTGAACCCTAGAGATATGATAAGATCACCTAGAGAGAGTGTGTAAAAAGAAAAGAGGAGAGATCCCAGGACAGATACCTGGGGTACACACACATAGAGTTTGACAGAGGAGGTGATAGCAAACGAGACACTGAAAGTATGATGGGAGAGGTAAGAGGAAATCCAGGATAGAGCTCTGTTACAGATACCAAAATAATGGAGAAAGTGAAGGAGAAGAGAGTGTTCCACAGTATCAAAAGCTGCAGAGAGTTTGAGTAATATGAGCTACAGTATGTGTAATAACCTTTGTCTTTTGCAGCATGAAAGTCATTAGTTAATTTTATAAGGCGGTTTTAGTGGAGTGAGCAGTGCAGAAGCCAGATTGTAGATAATCTAGGAGAGAATATGTGGTGAGAAAATGGAGTAAGCAAGATTTCACAAGGCGTTCAAGGAAATTAGAGGCAGAAGGCAGAAGGGAGACAGGGCAATAATTAGAGAGGTTTTTTTTATTTTTTAGTAAGGGTATAACTCTTGCGTGCTTGAAGGAGGAGGGAAAGGTACCAGAGTAGAGGGTGTAGGGTTAAGAGTAGGAGCAAGAGGTTTGAGGTGATGGGAGGGAATGGGGTCAAGAGGGACAGTGGTAGAGAGAGAAAAGTAGATAAGCAGCCACACGTCCTCCTCTGTGACAGAGGAAAAGGAATCGAAGAAGGCAGGAAGAGAGTTAGGAGGAGGTGTTGAATGTGATGACGATATAGAGGGGATTTCCTGATGAATGGAATCCACCTTTGTCTTGAAATAGTCAGCAAAGTCCTGAGGTGAAATAAAAGCCCGTAGTCCACCCTTTTATATCATTTTATGTATCTATATCTTTATTTATTTAGCGCCATTTATGTACATAGCGCTTTACAGCAGTAATACACAACATAAAAAAATAACACATAATGGGAATTAGCGCTTGAGACATAAAAGTAACATTAGCAAAAAGGAGTCCTGCCCGAAGAGCTTACAATTTATTACTGGTAGAGACAGACCTGCCTGATGGTGCCATTTTATTCTCTGCCATATATATGTATATTAAAAATCAGTAGCAAGCACCACAAAAAGGAAAAAATCAAAAGGATAAAGTGAGCTATTTTAATGACTTAAAGAAGTCATAGTAGCAGGAAGCACATGATGCACAGGATGCTGCTATGCCCTCTTTAAGACATTAAAACAATTTTCTCTCCTATTCTTTTTCACATCTTTCAAGTAATAAAGCACTTAAAAACTTTGAAGGTAGTAGCCTTCCGATTGGAGGCCCAGAAGTATTTAAATGTTCTAAAGATAAGCTGGAGTTTCTGTTGGCTTTAATGAAATGTCTTAAGACCTTATGGTCAGAATATATGTTTAAATACCAAAAAAGATAGTTCTATTGTTCAGATGAAATTTATGTACATTGTTCTTCCTGTTTCAAAGTTTTGATGTCATACCACAAAAACAATAAAAAACATTTGAAAAGAAAAACAAAAACGATTTTCACTTCATCCTTTTGACTTTTTCCTTTTTGGGGTGCTTGACTTTTGCTTTTGATCATCCCTTTACCCTGAGCAGATTTGTTGTCCTAGCACCCATTTTTACTATTCTTTCGTTTCTAGGCCCTTTTTGGGGTCATCTCAAGTTGCGGGTATCTGATGACTTTTTTTTTGCCTATATCTATATCAACAGATGCTGGTGTTAACTGTTATCCCAACTGGGCGGAAGGGGGTGGTTCGAATTTCTGCAATCTGGACTTGTTTATATCTGCTTAAAAGTTGGTAAATTTATTTTATGAACTTTTGTCATTTATTCTCTCCTTCGTGAATCCGGCCTCTGATTGTCAATAGCAGCAGACTGCAATCCTTTTCAATAATTTCCCCAAACCTCTGCTTTGTACAAAGTACTATAGCAGAATATTCTTTGCACTTGAATGAGCGTGACACCAGAATGGATAGCTGCCATACAGTAGAACATGGAATCATTTTCACATTTCCTTCCAAAAGCTAGAAATGTACTCTTTGGAAAGATCAAAGAAGTCCTAATTTCTAAAAACATCCAAATGTATTTGCAGGATCCTGAGCAATAGTATATGTTGAATGGAATTGACTACAAAAATGATGTTTCATCCTCATCCAAGCTTTGCTTCAAAGTTACAGTATAGTATGTGGAAACACAAAGATGGATCATTGTTAGGCAGGGTGAATTATTATAACCATAACCACTAGTTTGACTTCCCTTGTTGTAAGTATTATATACTGTAAGGCATATGTGCAGTGCTCTGAAGTGAAATGGCACAATTTCATGTAACCCCTCTTTCTATAAGCCCCAGACTGATGTGATGTGTTGCTGTGGTGGGGACCTGTGACCTTTATGTCTAAGTGGTATGCCACAAGTGTGACTTGCGGACAGATAACGGGAAACAAACACAATGCGGGTGTGATTTAACGGATTTTATAGATACTTTAAGGTAGATACTAGAGAGCATTTTGATCCTTAACAAAGGATCAGCACAGTCATATAATAGCACATCAACATAGCACTACATTTAAATGCTGTGCGGGTGTATGTCAGTGAGGATACGGCCACCCAATCCCGGCACACCTTTCGAGCTCTTTAATGCAACAAAGTGTAACAGGCCTGTACTTCACAAAATTATTCAGAACTACTTTAACTGCAACCATTGAGGGTCCCCTCCAATGGTGAGCGCTACTCCCTGCGACTTCCCGGCGGTGATTTGCTGGGTCTCTGTGCACGCTGTACTGCTCTCCCTCCAGTCAATGTACGCTCTCTATTATCAGGAGACATACTGGCCCTGGGTCACTCTGAATCGAGCTTGAACTCATTCAGGCTTGTGCAGATGTGTAATAGTAGCTACCCCCTTGCAGCTCCTGCCAGGGACCTCTCAAGGCCCCTATCTTAGCCCCGCCTCTCCAGAGTTCAATCTCATTAGAGGAGGTCCTGTCCATCACAAGTCACATCTTCCTGCCCTAAAGTGGCTACTTGATGCAGCACAGTAAGCTGGGAATTGGAGTTTCCTATTGCTGCCAAGGGGCAGTGTATGTGTGTCAGCTGCCGGCACTTAAAGGGGGTTACAACCCCACCCACTGGAATGTTAACGAGCCATGAGGACACAAAGAGCTTTTGTTCACAGCTGCATTGCATCTCAGCCACCCCCCCACTATGTATCTGCGTTGCTCCAAAGGCGCACAGCCTTTGGCGCAGCCGAAGGACAGCCAAAGGGTGTGAGCCATTTGCTACCGTTCGCTGATGTCTGGTGATGTTAAAGTGATGTTAAAGCTGCTCTATTTCAATCTAAAACTCACAAGCCTTTTATCCCCTGTACCCATTTTTCCAACTCTATCTGTCTGTGATGTGACTGTGTAACCCCGGTTCTTTAATGTAACCATGTATTTTTTTTATAACTCTGTGCCCAGGACATACTTGGAAACGAGAGGTAACTCTCAATGCATTACTTCCTGGTTAAACATTTTTATAAATAAATAAATACATCAAAATAGAGGAACTTATTTATATATACTGTATAATACAGAGACCTGTGCATCAAACATGAAAGTATTCATACTGTAAGTAAAGTTAATCTCTGCCTCCAGCAGTTTAAAATCGAACGGTACTATCAGAGATACACAAAAACAGTATGTATAAACGAAAGTGCATTAAGCATGTTAGGGAATGGCAAAGATAACTAGTGCGTGACAATAACTAGAGCTATTATTATTATCTTTTATTTATGTGGCAAATACATATTCTATGACACAGGAAAATGGGGTAGGAAGGACAACAGCATCAGCATAGAGGTAGTAGTGAAAACCAAATGACTGTCTTAATTTTCCTGACACTGAGGAACTGGTCAGGTAGGTAAGAAGTTAACCGGCAGAGACCAGTGTCACACATGCCCGTGGAATAGAGGGTGTGCGGAAGGAGGGGGTGGTCGGTGGAAGGCCCACCTGCAGTTTTTCCAGGGCCTGGGACAGAGTATTGAAACTAGGCTTGGATAGCTGAGTGGGAGAGGAGGGGGGCCCCAACTTCCGGCATCGGTCAGACAAACCTAGCTGGGAGAGAGGAGGGGCAACGGTTATAGAGGACCCAGCAGCAGAGGGGAGCTCGGGCCCCATGGTGCACGAAGGCCCTGGAGCGGAACGCAGGAGGTTGGATCAAGAGGATTTCTTCAGGTTGGGTGTTCTAGAAGCATGCTTTGAGGTTGATCGAAATGAGTGGAAAGAGAGAGGCCGTAGAGATAGGTCAGTGTATGGATAACTGCAGTGGTGAGTCTGTGAAAGAGATGTGAAGGGATAGTTTCGAGAGTGCAGGTTATAGAGGGCAAGAGGTAGCTAGCAACTGAGTTTGGTTTTGGAGCTCTTTGGTGAGGATAGGGCTTCAATGCAATGTCATAATAGGATAACTGTAATGTCATGTGGAATAGCATTGATTTTAAAGGTAGAGTCTCAGATACTTATTTTCGCTGTTGTGAATTTCGATATTTAACAGAGTTTTTTGTGCTTTTTAATGTCACATTTTCCTTTTATTTGTATGGCATTGCAGTCTGGAGATATCAGCCTCCAAAATCATAGACTTTTAACTGAAATTAAGATGGCTGAATGCCATTTTCCCTATAGAATGGGATAAAGTTTAAGTAAGGCCTATTTTAGCATTTGTAATGGTGATCGAAAAGAAAAAGACCAGGATGTTGTATATTTTTAAGTGCTTCAATAGTATGTGTTTTGTTTTTTAACCTGCTACATGGGACGTGAACGTTTTTGGGCGAGATCTCGAGCAGTAAGGGCAGTGTAGTGTCTATGGTTAGCAAAGTGTTACATTGTAAAAAGCATGCAATTGTTTCGCTTGTAAGGCTGCGTCCATAGGACTACAGCCGTGCTGAGGCGCGCGGAGGCTGAGGGAAAGCGGGTGCTTTCCCTGGCCTTGGTCCGCGCGCCGTCCGGGGGCGTGTCGGGGGGCGGGCCAGTGACGTCACGGAGCTGGTTCGCCCTCATCGGGTGAACCGCTCACGTGACCGGCCCTGCGCTCCGGTGAGCGCTTGAATTAAAAATTTGGCTAAGACTTACGCTTCCGCACGCTTGCGTAAGCGAGCCCCTGCTAAAGCCGCTCTCATTGGGCCTGCAGGGGCTCAGTGCCGTGCGTGAGCGCGCCTCAGCACGGGTCAGTGCATAAGCGCTGACCCTGGACGCAGCCTAAGACGTACCTAGAGTTCACTGCGTAGTGGCTGGGAGGGTTTTCATTGTTGGAATATACACTAAGCAGTGCAGAAGCTACAGCAAAGACTCAGTGTGCCCGCTTATCCACTCACAATACTACGTTTTGGCAATGAGGATGCAACATTTCTAGAACTGCCAGCTGCTGAACTTTTCGATGTGACTGGAGAGCAAACTTGTATTGCTCAACATTGGGATAAGTGGAAAAAACATTTTAATTTCTATGTGGTAGCTGCGGGAGGGATAGCAGCACTGCGGAAACTGGCACTTTTGCTGCTTCTAGTAGGATCCAAGAAATGTTTGAAACTTTGGAGGTGACTGGAGACGATTCAGATTATGATAACGCCATTGAGAAGTTGAAAATACTTTCAACCAAAGAACAATCTTCCATTTACTAAATATATTCTGAGGCATGTCAATAAGTGAAGAATCTACTGATACTTCTGTGGCAAGATTAAAAACTCTTGCAAGGCTTTGTGATTATGGTAGTTTAACGTTATGAATGTAACCCCTCTACTTTTAGCTCTTAGACTTACAACTATCGCTGAGGCTGGGGCCTGAGTACTTTGTTACTTACTGGGCCATACGTCGCCTACGTTCAGATGGCAGGAATAATACAAACACAGTATGGGTAATTCACTTAGTTTAATTCACACTTATTACACTCAGACACCTTGTGATTCTCAGCAGAGAATAACTACACACTGAACACAAATACTACACCCCAAATAGCGCTGCATGGGTGCGAGTCAGTGTCAGTGGTGTAGAAGCCACCCAATCCTGGGTATGTAGATTTATGATGGTGCCGACACACCATGTCTGGCTACTAGGGCATTTGCCCATTCCTGTGAGGTGGGGTTATTAGGGGTAGAAGGTGTGAGTGAAGGGGGTAGTTGACCCAGAATGGATGGTTAGGCCTCCCGGGTGGGTTGCAAGAGGGCTTAACTCCTGCTAGTTTAAATGTCCCAGTCATGTGGGCTTTGACGCTGGAGAATTAAACTTGCAGGAGATACCAGAACCCGATACGGGTAGGTCCCCGGAGCTGAAATGAATGCAGTTCAGCTCTGGACACCCTATGTTTCAAAACAACTGTATGTAATTGAAATAAAATAAAAACAGCGCAGTTGTCTATTAGAACTATGCAGAGAGAGCTCTCTCTGCAGCTCTTCCACACTGACGCGACCCGGTAGGAATAACACAGTGGGAGTTCCATTCAGAAGCAGGCCCCCCCTGGGTTATTCCTGATGGGAAATTCCTCCCTGCTCTGCACCTGTCAGGCCACACTAGGGCCGCTGTTCACCCATAGGGCAGTGCAGTGCAAGGCAGGGTGTAGATAAATCTGTTGTTATAGCTACAAATGCAATTCCTTATGCTCTGACACCATGTGATGTGGAGGAAGCCTGGACGGTGGATCCAGAGCTCATACATTTAAGAAGATCGATTAGAACGGGTAAATGGGAAAAATGTGCTACTGCATACCAAAGAGTTTAAAAGAACTTACAATTGCTGGTAAACTAATAATGCATACAAAACATATTGTTATACCAAATAAACAAACCCCACAACTAGCACATGAAGGACATCAAGGGTTGTGAGAACTCAACACTGGATATGAGAAGTTTGGTGCAAGTGCTGATTGGGAGGCAAATCCAGCCGATTAACCTACACACAAATACACATGCAGGTGAGCACAGAATATACATGAATCATATACACTTATGTACATCAAAAACACTCACCATACACACATGCAGACACGCCAGATATAAACACCATGCGTACACACACAGCATATACAGTACATGCACTATATATCTCAACACACATTAAATGCAATATCTATGCATTATAGTGTTTGTGTGCACACAAATACCTAATGCATGTGTGTATATATATATATACACACATATACTAGCCAAAGACGCACCTTATTGCAACCCCACATCCATGCACCTAGTGCCATGTTAAGATGCTGGTGGGCATTGGGCAAAGTATAAACTAGTGGGGCCCCCCTTGCTCGCCTTTGCTTTTGAGAAAATACCATACAATTTGATAAACGACATTATATATCAATAAATATTAATAATTCATCCACTTTAATTAGTGTACTTATGGCCGTTTGTGCAGCAGTCTTGAGAATCAACAAGCATTGTGATTGGTTAAACAGCTTTAACTTTCTTTTTCTGTTACTTCCTTTTCCATTTGTTATTTTCAGTCGTTACTTTAGGATGATCTAAAGATGTAAGATATAGAAACTCCCACCCCTGGCCACACCATGCTCTCGTGCGGTGAGCCCCTGATGGTGGTGGGCCCTGGGCAACTGCTTCTTTTGCCCATTGTATTAAATGGTCTGCATGCACCATATAGATATAAACACATATATGCACCATGTTCAAACACACAATAACTGCAACACACACACAAACATGCTGTACGTGAATAATAAACACAACATACTGTATACCAGTGTTTCCCAACCGAGGTTCCGTGGTACACTGGGGTTCCGTGAGAGGATCAAAATTGTGCCACAAGATGTCCCCAATCTACCAGAGCAGGGAGAGAGCAGGGCAATTTCCTCTATCCTGATTGGCTGCATTACCCAGCAGCCAATCAGGAGGAGGTGTCAGGAGCCTGGGTAGTGGGGCAAAACACAGGCGGAAGCAGCATGGGCAGGAGAGAGGTGAGGCTGTGTGTCCTGTTAGTATTTCTATTTGTTATATCCTGATCGTGTGTGTGTGTGTGTGTGTGTGTGTGTGTGTGTGTGTGTGTGTGTGTGTGTGTGTGTGTGTGTGTGTGTGTGTGTTTGTTCTGTGCTGTTGGTGTGCATGTGTGTATGTGTGTGTTTTCTTTGACTCTGCCCTCTCTGACTCCTGTGACTCTCTGTCCCTGCAGACCTCAGGGACTCTCTGCTCCTGCTGACTCCTGTGACTCTTTGCCCCCTCTAACTCCTGAGACTCTCTGCCCCCTGCCCTTTCTGACTCCTGTGACTGCCCCTCTCTCCAATGTCTGTCTGTCTGTCTCGGTCTCCTGTGACTCTCTGTCTCTCCGTCCTGTGTTTTCTGTGACCCTGTCCTGTGGGGGTGCCCCAGCAAATAAGCACTGTGATTAGGGCTGCCTCGAGAGAAAAAAGGTTGAAAACCACTGCTGTATACAAACATAAACAGAAATATACACTTACCAGCACTGTAGAGACGAGATGGGAGTCTAGGGAGGAGCAGCAATATGGCGAGCTCTTCCATTTGCTGGAAGCTGTGGTGTAGAAGCAGCCCTAGCTCTCATCTCTGCTCCTTCTCTTACTTCCTCTCTCTAATCATCTGCTCCTCGTCATCCTCACCTCTTCTCACATTGGAAACTTGTATAACATAGACCTTTGTCAACCCTCCTCTCACCACCCTCTTGGCCAGACTTGGCACCTCTCTATACAATAGTTATCTTTAATTTAATCTTGACCAAATTGCTCCTGGCCAAACTTACTATGATCATCTCATTAAACCTCAACCATGGGAATCAAAGTGCATTGAACTAAACAAGATGCTGGGAAGCTCCATTGTCACATATCTCACAGGTATCTCAGGTGTGCTCCTTTTTGTGCAGAAGGCACATTGAACTAGCACCCAGGAAGTGGAAATGGACTGTTTTTAAAGGAAGCCAGGGAGATAGGGCTAAAGGGGTCAATAGAAGAGCTCGGAAGTTTGCTATGACTATAGCATTTCCCAGCATCTGGTTTAGTTCAATGTTAGAGCTGTTGCCCTGATATAGCAGAAGTTGTGTGTTCTAGGTCTGACACTGGTACACCATTCATCACAAGGGTCCTTAGACTTGTCAGTATAGGTGGTATGGAAATATTATGGAGGTGTGGGATGAGACTCCTTTAAATATACTTTGCATAGCCATTAATATATCTCTCAGGTGTGCTCCTTTTCCAGCACAGGCATCTCTCCTTAATTTATTTGGAGGGAAGTTTGAGGTGATATATACATACAACTGGAGAACTACTAAATCGGAAGTCGTTGTCCTCCTCAACCTTGTACAATTTGGTCGGATTGCCTGTTAAACCATGCGGCTTGTCACTTTTTAAAGACGCAGTTTAAACTATGCAATTTGTAATGCAGAATACAGATTTTTGACTAGTTTTAATCCACAAGTTATGACCATGTCAAACCATGCAGTTTTACAAGCACAAACTCGCAGCTACTAGAATATCCCCCTATGTGTTTAAGTGATCAGTGAGAAAAAGCCAAAGATCAAGTCGAGTCTAAGATTAATTACTTTGATGACTTCCATCTCTTGCCAACTTCAAATGTTTGGCCAAATACAGTAGTCTCGTCATTTTTAGATGCTACAAATGGAGATTCCACTACTTGCTGTGTAAAAAGAACCTGGAGTGCAAGATGAATGAATTCCTGGCTTTATTGTACGAATCAGGAAACATTAGAACAGCTGCTATAAACGGCAAAAAATGTAACCTGTGGGTGGGACACCACTTTTCCTATACCTTAAAAAAAAACAAAAAAAACTTGGATTTGCAAATCCTCAGACTGGTGTATAGGAATGGCTCTTCTGTGTCCCTTCATCTTCTTTTTTTGGTCATGACTACCAGAGCCTGGGAGGAGAAGGAAAAGGAGGATAATTTGTAAGTCTACGAGATCACCATAAATGGGTATATGGCAGACAGTGGGAAAACAAAACCCACAGGAGGAGATATAATCATGCACTAAGCTTAAAACTGTGATTAATCTTACAGATCTGGAACTGACGCATGCTCACCTGTCTTTCTTTAGTAAGGGATTATCTTTTCCCATCATCGGGGGTGGTGGGATAAATTCATGGTAATTAAAGATCTACATTTATTTGTTCGAAAACTGGTGTTGCACAAAATGTAAAGATGTTTTGATGATAAAAGCAAGGATGTAACATTTACTATGCACCACAAGTTAGCATGTGTACATTTAAATGCTCTTTTAGCTAAACACTGATTTGGATACTGTAAATCTGGAGATTTTGCAAGAACTACATGAAAACCAGGGTGAGGATTTGAACTTTGAACAAGGCATTGGCTTTACAAAAACTAAAATAAAATCTAGGTTCATGACACCTATTTCCCTTATGGTAATGATACAATCTTTGTGGACCTGGCAGTAAAATATCTAAATAAGGCCAACTTCGATATGTTACAAATGAATAATCTCTCCCTAGCGGAGCAGAAGGGTTTGAAAGATTTACGAGCTAATAAAGAGGTCCTCATAAAACGCTCGGACAAGGGAAGGAATATACAGGCATACCCCGCATTAACGTACGCAATGGGTCCAGAACATGTATGTAAAGCGAAAATGTACTTAAAGTGAAGCACTACCTTTTCTCCACTTATGGATGTTTCGGTACAGGTAGGGAGCCGGTATTGCTGTTCAGGACGTGCTGACAGGAGCATGCACGAGCTGCCGTTTGCCTATTGGGCGAGGGGAATCAGCATGTCACTACTACGGTGGTTTGTAGGGCAGAATAAGTGTCCGTACTCACCTAGTGAGTGTACGGACACAGGGGTATGGGGCTATTGAAAATATGTCCTTACTCACGAGTGTACTTAAAGTGAGTGTCCTTAAACCGGGGTATGCCTGTAGTGTTAATGAGTGATAAGTACTATAAGTCTGAAATCATAAGACAGTTAAATTACACAAAGTGTTATTAAAAAAAAACATTTCACACGTCCCTACTGATTGGGTAAAATATAGACTTCTTCATATATTGAAGGGTGCTTGGATCAGGGAGTCATTAATACATCAGAGTCTCATTTTATGAAGATAGACTATCCGAAGGTGCCCACCCTATATATTATCCCAGAGGTGCACAAATCTATTACAAATCCTCTGGGTCGCCCTATAGTGGCTGTAATTGATAGCGTCACAGAAAATACTTATTCTGTCCTAAAGGTGGTAGGCACCCAGTAGGTCCTAAAAGAGTAAAGTGTTCCAGTGGCTGTGACTGAACAGCTGTAGACAAGGGGGAGAAAAGAGGAAAACAAAGGAAAAAGTGAGAATAAAACAGATGCAGCAAACAAGACGCTATTTTTGCTGTCTGACGCATCAGAGGAAGTTTTGCTGTTATTGCATGTGTGCTATTGGGGACATTTTCTCCACTCTAGAGAGCATTTAAAAGGAAGTACCACATGTGTTATCACACGTGGGATGGGCCTTAGGAAGGGGGCCATTCTCCCCCAAAATGTTGCGCCCCTTGTTTGCTGTATCTGTTTTGTTCTCTTTTGTTTCTTTGTTTTCGTCTTTTCTCCCCCTGGTTTTCTACAGCTGTTCAGTCACAGCCACTGGGACACTTTCCTCTTTTTGGACCTACTGGCGCCTACCACCTTTATGATAGAATAAGTTTAAACTAGTAAAAATTAATTTTGACAGATTCTTGTTATACCTTTTTCTTTTGAGTGCTTGGAATATCCCCCGTGTTTGTTCTATTCATTGAGGGAAATAGGGTTCCCTTTATTGCTCCCAATGCACCACCCTTCTTTATTATCGTGATTGTTCTATTAGGAGTGCTGCTTGACCTCTACATTTTCTTCAATAATTATTGTTTTTTTATGGTAAATGCTGTTTACAGCTACAAGGAAGAGCCATGAGTCCCACAATGTCCCGAGCTACGCATGTCTCCACTTGGGCTGGTGGGAGCAGTGGGTGTTTTTTTGACATGGGTGGTTTGGAGCACACGTAAAACTCGGACTTAGATATATTGATGATATATTCATGATCTTGGAGGGGACCACCGATGTATTTTTTTTTTTACTCTCTTTTGAATAATAGCGATCTTAACTTAAAGCTGACTTGTATCACCACCAGTAAGGAACAGTTAAACTTTTTGAATCTTTCCTTCAGGATATGTGACAATGTGATTGTAACAGATTGCTTTCGTAAACCTACAGCTACTAATAGCTTATTAAAAGCGGCTAGCCAACACATACCAACCCTTAAAAAGGGCATTGTGGTGGGGCAGTTTCTCTATTTATGAAGGAACTGCTCCACCTTGGAACTCATTGAACTTCAGCAATGGAACTGTTTGCTTGATTCCTTAAACGAGGATATTCTAAACAATGTGGATATAGGATGGAGAGGCCCTCCTTTATAGAAAAAAAAATGTCATAATTAAAGTATTGTGAGATTAGTCAATATGGATCTCATTGGAGACTATTAACAAACACGCTTAAAAAATATTGGCATATATTGACACAGGATAATGACATTAAAAAGGTTATAGGGGATTATCCCCAAATGTTAGTCAAACGTTCACAGAATCTGAAAGATATTCTGGTGAATAGTTTTTACGAGAGTAAAGGAGATTAATTAACTTGGCTAAACAAAGTCCCTCATACTGGAAGCTGCAGCTGGGGCAATTGTCAAGCCTGTAGGTTTATGGAGGTAACACAATACTGCCCAATTCCTGGTAAATTTGATTACAAAACAAAGGAGGCCTTGAACTGTAGAAGTAAAGGGATTATATATACATTTTGAAATGTCCCTGTCAATTTTTTTTATATATGGAAAATGTTCAGGGAATTGCAGAGGCGAGATCTTGAGCATAAAAATTACATTCTAAAAAAACACGATAACGAGCAGTGTAACTAGACACTTTAATTCAGTATATGGTGGATTAACTGCGGGTTTCCATATTTTTGCTATTGAGAAGGTTTATTTGGGACATTGTAGAGGGGATTTAGATATGATGCTATTGCAAAAAGAAACTAGATAGTGCCCAGGACATACTTGAAAATTAGAGGTAACTCTCAATGTATTACTTCCTGGTAAAACATTTGTATAAATAAATAGCTGTGCACCGTGGGGAATGAATAAAGAGATCGAATATGGGTGCTTCCTACAGGAGGGTTTATTTTTAGGCGTCTCAAAGGGCCACGGGAACTGATTGATTATTATACAGAGAAAAGAAAATGCACACCCAGCGCACCAGGGATCAGTATTAAAAATATTAAAATTTTAATATCATCGTGTATTCATTATTTACATTGTTCTTTATTATTGTTGTTTTGGTAATTGTGTTATTCAGTCACTGGATAATATATGTGTGGTCATTTGAACAGATATTAAAATTGTTATATTTTTAATATTGATCCCTGCCTGGTGCCCTGTGTACATTTTCTTTTCTTTGTCTTTTTGAGATCCCCTTCGGGAGTCCTCAACCTCAGGAGCGTTTGGGGAGTTGCTCCGTCGTGCATAGCTGCAAAGCGATCTTTCCAGTTGAACATTTGGGACAGTTTGAGTGCAGATTCCTTGTTTTTCACTTTTGATTAAATACAGAATACAGAATTATTATTTATCATTTATAGGTTATACTAGTTTTTAATTTGTGTACAAATTACTAATATCTGTGATATACAATTAAGAATCCTCTTTGAATTTTAAGTGGTTATTGTAAATATTTCGCTGACTCACTTCAGGTATACTGAATACTATAAAAAATTATGCCAATAAGTAAATACCCAGGCGAATCCCCATATCTTAAGGGGACGAAATACGCATTGGTGTTTTTGGGACATACACAAGACTTTTTTGGCAACTTCAGAGGACATCCGATATTAGTGCAAGTACCCACTACAAATGTGGGGATAAAAAAAATAACAGATTTTTTTGTGCACCCGTGGCAAATTACAAGGGCAGCTCCTGGAACTCGTTGGTCTGGAAGAGGCTTGCGTTGATGCAAGTATCTATGTAACAGTGCCATGGATGCAAGCAAGCTGTCTGCTGTGAGAAACTACTGTAACAACAAAAAGCGACCTAAACTCAGGATTCTGTTCTAAGAGGCCAGATAAATATGGTATATACATTAATGGAGCGATGATGTGGATTTAACAGGACCTATTATGTGGAGCACATTGGAATGGATAAGTATTCTCAAATATCCTACTTTTGAGGTACACTCAAAATTGCCTACTTTTTGGTTGCACTTGTTCATCTCACTTTTTGAAACGTAGACTTTTTTTGTAGAAAACAATTGTTCCCAGCACACAAAAAAGGAAAAGAGAGGGGAGCAGTGAACCAAAGGGTTTAATGAACAAAACACAAAGTGAATGAAAAACACAATGCAACAACGAGGGAGGAGGGAGGGGAGGAAAGAGATGGGATGGGGTATGAACAAACGTTCCGCCCTCCTTCCCCTGTACTTTTTATGTTTGTTCATACCCCATCCCTTCCCTCCCCTCCCACCTCCCTCGTTGTTGCATGGTGTTTTCATTCACTTTGTGTTTTGTTCATTAAACCCTTTGGTTCACTGCTCCCCCCTCTTTTTTTGTGTGTGTGTGCTGGGAACAATTTTGTTGATTGGGAGGAATTAGGGTCCTCCCTGTTCCACATTGCACCCACTATTCCATATACTCATATGCGTGCTGTCTATTCTTTTGTTTGTAGTCCTTTTTTGTGCACCTGCTGCATTTTGGAAGAATTAGTCAATTGCCTATATCTGAATTTTATGACCAGATATTACTCCCTTTCACAGATGATGTGTCTTGTGCTGCATATACCTGTTTATGTTTAATCTTGTATTTTTTTGTATATTTTTGTATATTTCTATATATATTTTTGTAGTTATGTTTTTATATTTTGTACTTTTTGTATATTTTTAGTTATATTTTTATATTTTGTACTTTTTGTATATTTTTTGTTAGTGTAGTGGTGTGACCACACTCTCTTCATAGCTCTTTAATGGTTCTAGCGATACGACCTTGCGTTTTGTATTTAAGAATGAACTAATAAATTCATTTTTATTATTAGTTGAGGATTTTTGAGTTCTCTCTTTTATTCTCCATCTGTTTCTCTCCCTCTTTTTATCTTATACCTACTCGTCAATGTCGCAAATTCAAAGATGCTTTGCGTAATACAAATTCCTATTTGTCTCTCCTCCGTATAATGTAATGCTTTATTCAAAAAGGAAAATAAAAAATATGTTTTAGAGAATGTGCAACAACAGGAAGGGAACGCCTTGCATATGTCTTGCAATGCTGGAGGCAAGCTGCTGCCGTGCTAAAGCACAAACGCACATCTATTATTTTATTTATAATATGTTTTACCAGGAAGTTATACATTGAGAGTTACCTCTCGTTTTCAAGTATGTCCTGGGCACAGAGTTATGCCGACAGATCCATGGTTACATTAAATGAACAGAGGTTATACATTCAATTCACAGATATTTCATGGCCAGTTAGAGATAATATATGATGATGGCCGTACTGCATGTAACAGTTACAGACAATATTAAAATGTGACACAGCTGAAGTCCTGAAATGATTTGTTCTCAGTAGTGAGGTGCACAGTAACAGAAGGAGGAGTGACCGGATTCCTTGTTGTACCTTGGGACCATGAATAGTCTTTTGGAGTCAGATCTCAGGTGATAAGTGCTGCATGTGGTAGGGCTGAGGAGCTTGTTCAGATAGGCGGGTAGCTTGCCCAGAAAGTCTTTGAAAGTAAGACAGAATAAATGTACTTTGCACCAAGAATCAGGGGATATCTAATCTAGTTCTTGAAGCATTTCGCAGTGATGTGAGCAGTAACTTTATTTCAGGTAGAGATACCACAATTTACAATATTGACTCCCCAAACAACAGATCCTGACAAAGTTGATACCAATGTAAGGATGTGTGTTCAGTTGGTGTTTGACTCTGTTCAGTGAGAGGCCTGTGGAGTTTCTGCAACAGTGTTGCAGTGTGTCAGGGCAGAGTGAGACAGGCAGTGGCTGATGTAATAGCTGTGTGTCTGTGCAGATTAAGGCAGAGAGGCTCCATGGAGAAACTACAACTCCCATGAGCTCCTGGGCAGTCACCAGATGTAAAGAACCAATCAGAAGGCTAGGATGACGGGAGCAGGAAAGGGAAGCGTGGGGGAGAGACCACGCTAGTCAGAGGAGATCTGGACAGAGCTGAAGGAGGTAGTGTGAGTGCAGGGGGTCAGTGACCCGCCTGCATAGGCAAGCTATCCCCTCAGGCCCATAGGAGCATCCCCTGAGTCACAGTAGGCTACTGTACTGCAGGGACGCCCTGTAGTGGAAGTGATTGTCACCCAACTATACATTAGTTAGGGACAAAGCACAGAGTTGCGGCCGGTTGCAGTCACCTGGGACCAGACGGCTGGACACCGCGACATCTGGAGGTCAAGGGTCGGAGGCATCGGATCCTTTGTGAAGAGGTACCGGTCACCGCCGTGACCGGAAGGTATATTGTAACAACAAGTGCACCAACACCGGTCATCAGGCGCTGATCCCGCCTTAGGCTAAACTCTTTGAGGACACTAGTGAATGACCAAAGGCCTAATACACGGAGCGTTCCTTTCTATTAGTGTAAGGACACGGTGTGTGGGGCACGCGGTGACGGGACAAGGACATACTCAATAAGAGCGTGGCTGAGCCACTACTGTACAGGACAATACTCGTTGAGAGCGCGGCCGAGCCACTCACGTATAAGGTTATATTGCGTTATAGGTTATGTGTTAGGATATATGCTGGGTGTGAATTAATATGATGAAGTGCTAATGTAATGTTGCGAGTACAGTAAAGTTGGTTGCATCACACATGTGTATGTATATGTTTCTTGCCCAGGGATCCTGGGTAAGTGGAGGCGCTGCGCTAATAAGTGTTACCCCAGGCTCCCAGCTAGTGGAGGCTCAGATCTCCTGGAGACACAGGTGCGTGCAGTTACCCGTAGTCGCTTAGAGTGTCAGAAAAAAGGCTACATTTGGAGGCGCTGCTGAGAGCTAAGACCTGGGGTGCCCCATATATTTTTCTCAATTTTGCAACAGGTTTTTTTTCATCATGTTTGTGCCCTCGCAGCCCGAGGTGCGCAAGTGGGCCCAGCGGCATGAAATTCCCCTGACACGTGCTTTTGGCCTGGGACATGTTCCCGCCATCCTCTCCCTAGGCACCGTGACTGACCATGTCAGGAAACTCCCGCTCATGGACACTGCCCGAGTGCAAGATAACTATTACGATCGGGAACAGATTTGGCGCAAAATACTATATGTCACTGAACAGGACATATGCCCCAAAGCCCTGCCCTTAGTACTATTGCTACCCGAGGCTCCCGGCATACACTGTCCAAGAGCAGCAAGTGGATTCCACCGAGCCACTGGCTGCGTCCACACCACAGAGGGGATATCCCGGCGCGTTAGGCGCCATCACTAGCAGCTCTGACCGCACCCCTGAGAACAGCTTGAACCCTCGATGGCCTGCTGCAATGGGCCTAGGCACTTCGTTCACCCCCTCCGCCATGAGGCCCGCATTAAGTAGAATCAGTATGTCAAAACTCGACGCCTTCTCCCCAGCAGGGTGTAGCCTGCTGGATAATGCCTCTATCCCTGTGCTTGCAGAAGCCATCCACCACTCCACACATGCCCACCAATACCGGAAGTTAAAGGCATTTTTAGGTGACAAACCCACGCCCCTGGGAGAAGTTGGATTTGAAGAGTGGCTGGATCACACGGAACAGGTACTTCCTGAATGGTCCTGCACCGATGCCATCCGGAGGCAGCGTATCGTTGAATGTCTGCGACGCCCAGCGTCCCACATGGTGCACTGCTATCGGGACGACCACCCGGACGCTGATGCGGCGGGCCTCATTTACTGCCTTACCAAGACCTTTGTGGTCCCTGTGGATGCCTATGCCCTGATGGCCATGTTCCATGCTCTGTTTCAGTAAGAAGGAGAAATGGTGTCCGACTTCCTTAGACGTCTGCATCTGGATCTGTGGACTCTGGTGAGAAAGGGGGTGGTGCCAAAGGTGGATGCCGATGGACTGCGCACCACCCAGCTACTGAGGGGGCTCCTGCCACTGCATCTGGTGTCCGTACGTGTCAGCGGCTGCCTCGTACCCGGACAAGCCTTGGCGTTTAATGACCTAATGGACCGGGTCCAAGCACATGAGACTGTGCTGCTGGGGCGTGACTTAACCCCAGGGAAGAAGGCGTCGAGTGGGAACAAGGACACCAAAAGGTCGGAAGCTAAAGCCGAGACGTCTGAGAGTGGGGGCCCCGACAAGGAGGACTCGGAGGCGCCGACAGGGAGCGCCCTGTGTCAGGACGAAACTTGCCACCCGTGCGAGATGATGCCTACCTCAGTCAACTCTGGTGTTATGCTTGTGGAAAGATGGGGCATCTTTGGGCACGCTGCCCCTCCCTACGGAAAACGGCGTCTCGACCGGCCAAGTCCATGCTGTGTACTCCCCAGGACGGCGGAGCCGTGGCCCAGCCTTAGACGAGTAATCGGATCGGACCAGCCGCCATCGTCCGGGTAGTGATTGAAGGCATCTATGCTTCTGCGTTGATGGATACTGGGTCTCAGGTGACATAGTGTATCGGCCCTTCTACGATCAACACTTACACCGGCTGCCGCTGTTATCTGCTGACTCTTTACGGTTGAGAGGGTTGAGTCACAAAGATTACCCCATCGATGGAGTGGTGAAGGTACATCTCGACATTCCCCAGCTGAACACCGGTAAGCACCACCCCATGGAAGTGGAAGCCTTAGTGTGTCCAGAACCACAAGACCACCCCAGTGCCCCGATAATCATGGGAAACAACACCGACATTGTGCAATCGGTGATCTGCATGTACCTACAAGAAGCGGGCGAAGCGGGCGAAGCGGGCGAAGCCCCGTTGCTGGCTCTCGCTACGTGTCCGGCACTACAAGAGGCTTGCGGTAAAATCGCGACTGAAGAGGAGCATGGAATGCTGTACAGTCAAGAGTGGGGCGTGACCCAGCTCCCTCCCGGGGAAGGGAGAATGATGATCGCGGCCTTCCACTATCCGGATAGACGTCCGGAGGATCAGCTATTCTCATTGGAGAGCACGACACGGGATGATCAGCAGCTTGGCTACGAAATATTAGCTTCAGTGAAGAAATGGCCGGGGAAAATTCCGAATAGAACCTGGGTATATGTGCAGAACATCTCCCTGTACCCCATGTGCATTGATCGTCGGCAGCCTCTGGGTAGAATCTATCCCGTGATACCCGAAAAGAAGGCCGTAGAGGAACGGCCGGCGGCCACCACCCATGCAGTAACTCCCCTGTTGGCATTTCACTTCGGAGATTCGCCCTAACGGAGGACTGGAGAAAAAGACTGCAGACCAAGCTAGGACAATGACGAGAGGTGTTCTCCACGAGTGATATGGATGTGGCGTGCAGTCGCAGCACCCGCCACACCATTCGGATGAACGACACCGCCCCGTTCCGGGATCGTTCCCGCCACATAGCTCCCCGAGACGTGGAAGAGGTGCGGAGATTACTAGCCGAAATGGAGAAAGCTGGTATCGTTCAAGGATCACGCAGTCCGTACGCCTCTCCCATCGTGGTGGTCCGCAAGAAGAATGGGACGGTACATCTATGCGTAGACTATAGGACACTGAACAATCGTACGGTACCTGATCAGTATACCCTCCCAAGCATTGAGGACCTTCTGAATGCCTTGACGGGAAGTAAATGGTTCAGTGTACTAGATTTGAGGTCGGGATACTATCAAGTGCCCATGGATCTGGAAGACCAGGAGAGAACAGCCTTCATCTGTCCGCTAGGGTTCTACCAGTTCACCCGCATGCCCCAAGGGATCTGCGGGGCCCCTGCCACCTTTCAGAGGTTAATGGAACAGACCCTGAGAGACAAGAACCCGCAAGAATGCTTAGTGTACTTGGAAGACATTATAGTGTTTGGGAAATGAAGGTGTTGGATCGACTTCAGAAGGAGGGACTCAAACTGTCCCTGGATAAATGTAAATTTTGCCGCACGTCCGTGACTTACGTGGGCCACATTGTATCCGCTGAAGGGATATCCACCGACCCGGGGAAGATAGAGGCCGTAGTGAATTGACCCAGGCCCAGTAACATCCAAGAACTCCGATCCTTCCTGGGGTTCTGTGGCTACTACCGGCGTTTCGTGGAAGGCTACTTAAGCAAAGCTATGCTCCTGAATAACCTTTTAAAGATTTATCCTGAGGATACGGGCAGGAAAAACATCACGGCGCAAACGCCCTTTGGAGGGAAATGGACCCCTGCTTGTGAGCAAGCGTTCTTGAAACTGAAAGCCAGTCTAACGCAGGCCCCAGTACTGGCCTATGCCGATCCTGACCGCGAATACGTGCTACACGTGGATGCCAGTTTCAGTGGACTGGGAGCAGTGTTGCACCAGAAACATGACACAGGGCTCCGCCCCGTGGCGTATGCGAGTCGAAGCTTGACCCCAAGTGAACAGAACTATCCTGTCCACAAGCTGGAGTTCCTAGCCCTCAAATGGGCAGTAGTGGACAAGTTACACGATTACTTGTATGGGGTACAGTTTGAAGTCCGGACAGACAATAATCCAATGACATACATTAACACGTCCGCCAAATTAGATGCGACAGGTCATCGGTGGTTGGCGGCGCTGGCCAACTACCGTTTCAACCTCAAGTATAAACCAGGGCCCACCAATGTAGGGGCCGATGCTTTGTCACGAAGACCGGGGCTCCAGCCTGTCCTGGATGAGGAGGTGTGGGAAGAAATTCCGCGGCCTGGTATACGTGCTCTATGCTCCATAGCCGCAGTAGTCGACGATCAGGTCGCATTCTCGGAGCTAAGAGTAGCCGACTCATTAGGGTGTCAATCCCGTGCTGTCCCTCGGGCCTACCGAGGCTTGGAGGGAATGAACCTTACAGAAGACAAAATTATCTCCTGGAACGAGCTAGTGCAGCATCAAATTCAAGACCCAGTGGTAGAATTAGCTCTCCAAGCCCTGCAGCAAGGAAACCCCTCTATTCTTAAGCAAGCCCCCAGAGAATTGGTGAAACTCTTGTTGAACGAGTTCGGGAAATTCGAACTGGACAATTGCCTCCTGTATCGGGTCATACCCTACCATAATCTTCCCGACCGGCGACAGCTATTCCTGCCCAAGATTCTGCGGAATATGGTCCTCGGGGCCCTACACGATGATCATGGCCATCTGGGTGTCGACAAATCATTCGGGTTACTTCGGGACCGATTCTACTGGCCGAAGATGAGAGAATCCGTGGAATTGCATTGCCGACAGTGTACCCGCTGCATACAGAAGAAGACTCTCCCCACTCGGGCTGCCCCCATGGCACATTTGAAAAGCTCCGGCCCCATGGATTTGTTGTGCATGGACTTCTTATGCATCGAGCCAGACTCCCGGGGCATCAGTAATGTACTAGTGATTACGGACCAGACACAAGATACGCCCAAGCATTCCCCACCAAAGATCAACGAGCGGTGACTGTGGCTAGAGTATTATGGGAAAAATACTTCATTCATTATGGATTACCGAACCGGCTACATTCGGATCAAGGCCGAGATTTCGAGAGCACTCTCATTAGAGAACTGCTGAAGTTGCTAAATATATCTAAGTCATGAACGACCCCGTACCACCCAGAAGGAGATGCTATGCCTGAACGGTTCAACCGCACGCTACTTGACATGCTGGGAACACTAACAGGCTCTCAGAAGACGGAGTGGAGCAAGCATGTGGAGACACTGGTGCATGCATATAACTGTACTCGCCACGAGTCTACCGGGTATACTCCATACTTCTTGATGTTTGGAAGGGAAGCTAGACTGCCCGTGGATGTGCGACTGCGGATAACTACCGATGGGGTATCCAACAGGACGCATTTCCGATATGTGCAAAGACTACAAGACAGTCTACAGCAGGCCTATAAATTGGCGGAAAAGACGGCGGCGCAATTAAATGCAAGCAACAAAAGACGCTATGACCACAAGGTGAGGCGTAAAGAGATTCGCCCGGGGATGCTGTTCTTCTTCATAATTTAGGCATTCCTGGGAAGCACAAATTGGCTGATCGGTGGAGAAATGGGGTGTATGAGGTAGAATCACAGATGCCTGGCCTCCCGGTGTACCGCATCAAGGATTCAGAAGGCCGGGTAAAGGTATGGCATAGGAATCATCTGCTCCCCATACCTCAAGTAGGGGACAACGAATTGGAAGTGCCCACTGTTTCAATAGATGGAGAAGATGAAAATACAGAGGTTGGCCCAGAGACTGTAATAAATGCCACCTCTGAGAATCCTATGGAGGGAACTTCTCAAAGGGACCTTCCGGCCGCGGGGGCATCTCCCGAAGGAGCTACGGGTAAAGAGCCCCTTGGTCCAAAGACAGAGACGCTGACTCCAATGAGCCAGCCGCTAGATCCACAGAGCCCGTGCTTTGTGCCACAAAGAGACTTTGTAGACTTATCAAGCCCCTCAAGGGCAGAGTTGGAAATGCCAAATGGGAATTGCTACTCTCCAGAGAAGGTAGCTAAAGAACAAATTCGCAGAAGCCAAAGAGCTGGTCAACCTCCAATGAGGATGGCTTATGATCAATTTGGGGTACCCCATTATGAGGCTCAGCAGTGGGCTCGCCGCAGAGTACAGTCGGTAGTGGTAATGTTCACTGAACTGTGCAATTTAATATAGAGCAATAAGTAAGATTACTGTGTTGAGTTATTTTTGGTTATATAACATTCTGTGTATAGTTATGTAGGTGTAGCCCAAGCGGGGACGTTGGATTCTGCAAGGGGGAGAATGTAAGGATGTGTGTTCAGTTGGTGTTTGACTCTGTTCAGTGAGAGGCCTGTGGAGTTTCTGCAACAGTGTTGCAGTGTGTCAGCGCGGAGTGAGACAGGCAGTGGCTGATGTAATAGCTGTGTGTCTGTGCAGATTAAGGCAGAGAGGCTCCATGGAGAAACTACAACTCCCATGAGCTCCTGGGCAGTCACCAGATGTAAAGAACCAATGACAAGGCTAGGATGACGGGAGCAGGAAAGGGAAGCATGGGGGAGAGACCACGCTAGTCAGAGGAGATCTGGACAGAGCTGAAGGAGGTAGTGTGAGTGCAGGGGGTCAGTGACCCGCCTGCATAGGCCAGCTATCCCCTCAGGCCCATAGGAGCATCCCCTGAGTCACAGTAGGCTGCTGTACTGCAGGGACGCCCTGTAGTGGAAGTGATTGTCACCCTACTATACATTAGTTAGGGACAAAGCACAGAGTTGCGGCCAGTTGCAGTCATCTGGGACCAGACGGCTGGACACCGCGACATCTGGAGGTCAAGGGTCGGAGGCATCGGATCCTTTGTGAAGAGCGTACCAGTCACCGCCGTGACCGGAAGGTATACTGTAACAACAAGTGCACCAACACCGGTCATCAGGTGCTGATCCCGCCTTAGGCTAAACTCTTTGAGGACACTAGTGAATGACCAAAGGCCTAATACACGGAGCGCTCCTTTCTATTAGTGTAAGGACACGGTGTGTGGGGCACGCGGTGACGGGACAAGGACATACTCAATAAGAGCGTGGCTGAGCCACTACTGTACAGGACAATACTCGTTGAGAGCGTGGCCGAGCCACTCACATATAAGGTTATATTGCGTTATAGGTTATGTGTTAGGATATATGCTGGGTGTGAATTAATATGATGAAGTGCTAATGTAATGTTGCGAGTACAGTAAAGTTGGTTGCATCACACATGTGTATGTATATGTTTCTTGCCCAGGGGAATCTCACATCACAGGGATCCTGGGTAAGTGGAGGCGCTGCGCTAATAAGTGTTACCCCAGGCTCCCAGCTAGCGGAGGCTCAGATCTCCTGGAGCCACAGGTGCGTGCAGTTACCCGTAGTCGCTTAGAGTGTCAGAAAAAGGGCTACACCAATGTAAAAAAATATTAGTCTATATTGTATTCAATATTGTTTATTTGTGCTTATCAGTTTGATAATGAACAAATATGAAATTGGATTGCTGTAATTACATAATTTTACTATACTGAAAACAAAAATGCCATTTACTTGTGATAAACGTAAAAAACTATTAGTCACTTGTCATTTTTTTCCTTTGTCAAATTTTACGCGAAAATCATCCAATGGTTCTATATTTTACAAATGAAGATAAATTATTCTATATTTTACAAATGAAGATAATGAATGCCTAACTAAAAGTATAGTCGAATGTAGCATTATATACTAGTTTCCATACAATTAAAGCAGCCATCCATGGAACATTATTTAACTCCTCTGCTGCCAGCAGGCCCAACAACATATGGTAAAAATGTTTCCAAAATTTTTGCAACTATTGGTGAAAAACCTGCACTGCGTTGTGTTTTTTAAGTACTTCTTGAAAGCTTAAAACTAACTGGGGACACTAAAGGGTAATAATTCAGGAATAGCAGTAATAGTTTTGTCAATTGTAATGCATTATTTCAAAGGGGTAGTCCTAGGACCAAACTGAACTAATGCAAGCAAAGTGTTTAATGTTTTAAATTGAGTTTAATAGCACATTGTGGAGATGAGGAAAGGGGTAGGGGTGAGGAAAGGGATGGGGGAGAAATGAGGAAAGGGATGGGGGAGATGATCAAAGGGTTGGGGGGGTAGATGAGGAAAGGAATTGGGGTTGGGGAAGATGAGGAAAAGGATTGGGAGGGAGATGAGGAAAGGGATTGGGGGGAGATGAGGAAAGGGATTGGAGGAAAGGGGGGAGATGATGAAAGGGATTGGGGGGAGATGAGGAAAGTGATTGGAGGAAAGGGGGGAGATGAGGAAAGGGATTGGGGGAGATGAGGAAAGGGGGGAGATGAGGAAAGGGATTGGGGGGGAGATGAGGAAAGTGATTGGAGGAAAGGGGGGAGATGAGGAAAGGGATTGGGGGGAGATGAGGAAAGGGGGGAGATGAGGAAAGGGATTGGGGGGAGATGAGGAAAGGGGGGAGATGAGGAAAGGGATTGATGTAGGAGGGGATGAGGAAAGGGATGGGGAGATGAGGAAAGGGATGGGGGGAGGGAGATGAGGAAAGGGATGGTGGAGATGAGGAAAGGAATGGGGGGGGGAGATGAGGAAAAATGGGGGGAGGGAGATGAGGAGAGGGATGGAGTGGGGGTGGAGATGAGGAAGGGGATGGTGGAGATGAGGAAAGGGATGGTGGAGATGAGGAAAGGGATGGGGAGATGAGGAAAGGGGTGGGGAGATGAGGAAAGGAATGGGAAGGATGTGGACAGGGATTGGTAGGATGAGGAAAGATGGGGGGAGGAAGATGAGAGAAGGGATTGGGATGGAGATGAGGAAAGGGATTCGAAGAAAGGGGGGGAGATGAGGAAAGGGATTGGAAGAAAGGGGGGAGATGAGGAAAGGGATTGAGGGGGCGAGATGAGGAAATGGATTGGGGGGAGATGAGGAAAGAGATTGAAGGAAACGGGGAGATGAGGAAAGGGATTGGGATAGGAGGCGATCAGAGAAAAGGGATGGGGGAGATGAGGAAAGGGATGGTGGAGATGAGGAAATGGATGGGGGAGATGAAGAAAAGTATTGGGGGGAGATGAGGAGAGGAACGGGGAGAATGTGGACAGGGATTGGGAGGATGAGGAAAGATTGGGGGGAGGGAGATGAGGAAATGGATGGGGGAGGGAGATGAGGAAACAGATTTGGGAGAGATGAGGAAAATGATTGGAAGGAAGATGAGGAAAAGGATTGGGAGGGACACAAGGAAATGGATGGGGCGAGAGGCAGAAAGGGATTGGGGGGAAATGAGGAAAGGGATTGGGGGGGATAAGAGGAAAGGGATTTGAGGGAAAGGGGGAGATGTGGAAAGGAATATGGGTGGGGGAGATGAGGAAAGGGATGGGGGACGTGAAGAAAGGGCTTGGGGATGAGGAAAGGGATGGGGAGAGGGAGATGAGGAAAGGAATTGGGGTGGAGGGGGGTGAGAAAAGGGATGGGGAGATGAGGAAATTGATTGGAGGGATGAGAAAGGTGATTGGGGGATGAGGACAGAGATGGGGGAGGGAGATGAGGAAAGGGATGAGGGAGATGAGGAAAAGGATTGGGAGGGAGATGATGAAAGGGATTGGGGGGAGATGATGAAAGGGATTGGGGGGAGATGATGAAATGGATTGGGGGGAGATGATGAAAGGGATTGGGGGGGAGATGAGGAGAGGGATGGGGGGAAGATGAGGAGAGGGATGGGGGAGGGAGATGAGGAAAGGAATAAGGGGATATGGGGAAAGGGATAGGGGGAGATGAGGAAAGAATAAGGGGATATGGGGAAAGGGATAGGGGAGATGAGGAAATGGATAGGGGGAGATGGGGAAAGGGATAGGGGGAGATGGGGAAAGGGATAGGGGGAGATGGGATAGGGGGAGATGAGGAAAAGGATAGGGGGAGATGGGGAAAGAGGTGGAGGTGGGGGTGATGGGGAAAGTAATAGGGGTAGGGGGTGATGAAAGGGATCAGGGAGATGAGGAAAGGGTTGGGGAAGGGAGGTGAGGAAAGGAATTGGGGTGGGGGAAGATGAGGAAAGTTATGCGGAGATGAGGAAAGGGGTGGGGGAGATGATGAAAGGGGTTGGGGTTGAGGAAAGTGATTGGGGGATGAGGAAAGGGATGGGGGGAGATGAGGAAAGGAATTGGGGTGGGGGGAGATGAGGAAAAGGATGGGGGAGATGAGGAATGGGATTGGAGGGATGAGGAAAGTGATTGGGGGATGAGGAAAGGGATGGGGGAGGGAGATGAGGAAAGGGATGGGGGAGGGAGATGAGGAAAGGGATGGGGGGAGATGAGTAAAGGGATTGGGGCGGGAGATGAGGAAAGGGATTGGGAGGGAGATGAGGAAAGGGATTGGAGGAAAGGGGTGGAGATGAGGAAAGGTATTGGGGGTGAGGAGGAGAGGGATTGGAGGGAGATGAGGAAAGGAATAGGGGAATATGGGGAAAGGGATAGGGGGAGATGAGGAAAGGGATAGGGGAGATGGGGGAGATGGAGAAAGGGATAGGGGAGATGAGGAAAGGGATGGGGGAGATGGAGAAAGGGATGGGGGAGATGGAGATAGGAGGAGATGAGGAAAGGGATGGGGGAGATAGGGAAAAAAATAGGTGGCTTTTGGGGGGTGATGGGGAAAGGGATAGGGGGAGACAGGGAAAGAGATGAGGTAATAGGGATGTGGGGAGATGAGGAAAGGGATAGGGAGAGATAGGGAAAGGCATGAGGGGGAGATGAAGAAAGTGATGAAGACGAGATAAGGAAATTGATGAGGGGGAGAAAATGGAGAGAGGCAGAGAGGGGGGAAGAGGGATGAATGAGAAGAGGGGGAGAGAGGGGGGATTAGAGGGGGAATGAGATGAGGTGGAAAGGGGGGAATGAAATGAGGGTGAGAGGCGGGGAATGAGATGAAGGGGAGAGGGGGAATGAGATATGGTAGCATGCCTACCTCCCTTTTTGTTGATGTCACATCACTCCAAAAAAGGAAAGGCATCACATGGTACATCCACTAATCCAATCGTTTGGTGTACCATGTGATGGCTTCCATTTTGTTTTGCTGGTGATGTCATCTTAAAGGGAGGGAACTATATACTACCTGATTGGCTGGCTTCCCTCCCTTTAAGATGATGTCACATCATTAAAAGAAAATGGAAGCCATCACATGGTACTTCTACCAATCGGATTGGTGGATGTACCATTTGTCAGTCAAATGTGATGTCACAGCCCTTATATAAGGTCTGTCACATCTCATTTGACCCCAAGAAGCCATTGGATCAACATCTCCTGGACCTGTTGGAGAAGAAAGAATAAAGAAAGAAGAACCACTCACCGGAGACTCCTCTTCAAGCAACTGAGGATCATGGAATTCTTCTCAACATGCTGCTGAGGACCATTGCGTTGTGGGGAAAAAGTTGGTGCCACTGTTGGATGAGGAGGATGACTCTTAATCCCAGCAAAGGTAAGAAACACATTGATTGTATTTTATTTAATGGTATATTTTTAGGATGCCCATTGACAAGCAATGTTTTTTTTATACCCATTGGAACGTATAAATAAGCAATAAGCAATAAAGTAACAAAGTATAAATAAGCACATTTACAATCAATGCATTTTTTGGCAAATAAAATTTTATAAAAATGTAATGTCTTTTATTTTGTAGTTAGTTTTTGTTTGGTTGCCCATTCATTGCCATCATTCATTGCCATTGTGGCAATCCTTGCCCAGATTGTGGGCATGGGTTACCACTGTGACAATCAATAGGTAGTGGGGGTGGGGAAAGAAGATAATGGCCCTGGGGAGGGTGGCTAGGCCCCCTGGGTGGGTAGCGGGCGGGGTTAACCCGTTTATTACTATAGCGGTTACTAACCTCTATGGTAATTAAGGGGTTAGTGTCCAGTAGTTAGTTTTTTTATTTTAATGTTGATGCCAACGGAGGACAAAGATGAGAACAAGAGCAGCCTTCATCCTGGCAGATGTAAGTACAACTTTAATTTACTGGGTAATGTTTTATTTTTAATGGGCAAATGTGCTATCATCCAGATCTGGATAATAGTGATTTTGCCCATTACTGTACTGTATGTGCTGGGGGGGGGGGGTTGTTGGGGGTAGAGGATGTGGGTAGTAGGGTACCCATTCATTGCTATTGGGGATATCTTTGCTCCCATTGAGGGAGGTCACATGACGCCCCATTGTCATGTCAACGGAATGCCGCGTGACATGATGTAGCATCCTGTTGTCATGGCAATGGCCATCACGTGATGCCATGACGTTATGTAGCGTCCCTTTGTCCTGGCAGTGCGGCGCCAATTCACGTTGCACAGCCATGTTGATGGGATTTGCAGGGGGAGATGCCGCCCAGATATTTTTCAGGTAAACTCATAGCCCAGAGATAAGTGGCCGTAGTCTCCGGGTCAAACCAGGAGTGGTGGCAACCCTGACTACACCTCAGACCACTAGGTTACATCATTATAAAATAAGAAACATGTACTGTAAGTGTGGGCACCGTTACTGTTTTTTGGGTTTGATTCTAAATGTTTTTCGTGATTCGGTTTTGACAGAACTTGATACGTTTTGCAAAAATTGTTATTATTTATTTTACTTTTTACATTCAAACTTTTGTGCCCATCCAATATCTATCTATGGGATGTGAGTACGGGCAACCATGGGGTTAGTGAGCGACAGGGAGGAAGACAGCGTGACATAGGGACAGCAGCGGGAGAGATTGACAAGTGGGGGGAATGGGTGACATAACGGAGTGTTTGATATAGGGAACTGTACCCCTCTCTCAGATTTTCCTCATGCCTGGTGGAGAGAGAGGAACATGTCCCTTTCCTGTGTTGCCCTTGAGGGAAAGGCTGCAAAGAACGTTTGTTCTTGTGGTTTTTCCCTGAGCCAGTCAGATGTAAAAACAAGGTTTTGCCTCAATCTTAGCAGCTGTTAGGGTCACCTCAAACCACAGGAGCTCGGGGGGGTTCAGATTTTGTCCCCCAAACCCGTTCATCCATAAAAATAAGAGTACTGCTAAAAATGAATGACATAGGACCCGAATAAAATGTAAAATACATTACATTCTCACCGAAAAGAAATAGAGAAAAGTTTAGTTTTAAGGGTGATTAATTGTATTCTGACTGGGACTCCCTCTTCACAATGGCCACATGATTAAAAAAAAATCATATCAAGAAAATGTTTCTCCAGTTACTCCAGCGTTTTAAATTAATTTAAGTGAACAAGTTGATTAAGGGTAAATGACGGTAATCTGCACACATTTCTCTTTTTTATTCTATCTAAGTGGGGCTGTAGATTTAGACCTGTTTGGATTGCTTTTTTTTTTTTTAGAGAATAATACATTTTCCATTTTGCTGTTGTACCAAAACAACTGTTCATTAGTTACATCCGTATCTCCAGCAAAACCATTGTAAACAAACAAAACAAATGTACTATATACAGAACTGACAATGTACAGATGTAGTGCGTGACATTGTTGACCCGGAACACAACATATGCTGCTGTAACACAGAATATCACAGAGTTCCCAAAGGATTTTATATCCATCTTGGTACAGAATATCACTATAAATCCCCCCATAAGAGGTCGTGTGGAGACGGAAAAAGTCTTTCGGGCCTATTCACTAAGCTTCGATAAATTCATTGCGACATCAATCAGGTTGGCATGTTCCTACCAAACGCTCTGAAATGTGTGTAAAAACGGTATTCACTAAGAAAAATCACATTCATTTGTATTTGCTTAACGAGCTGAAGGAACTTAGCGTTCCAGACTGCAGGAGCGAAATGGAACAGCTGCACAGAGAGAAGCTGCTTCTCCCTGCACAGCTCTTACAGGCGCACGCACTGTGTTCATTTTAATAACATAGTATTGAAGTAGGGGTCTCCGGAACTGAACCGCATTAATTCCAGGTCCGGGGACCCCCTGCTTCCCAAGGTACAGGCCTCCATAGTGTGTGCCGGTATCTCCGCCAAGTTTAAATGTCCCGGTCACGTGACGCAGGAGATGTAAACTTGCTGGAGATACCGGCACCCCATACCTCCTCCGTATGGCCTGTACCTCGGGAAGCAAGGGGTGCCTGGACAGCTCTGGAGACCCCCTGCTTCAATCCCATGTTATTAAAACTAAAACAAACCTTCATCACCTTAGTGGCTAACTGCTAAGGTAATGAAGGGGTTAAAAAGCTTTACCCAGTTTGTTTGTGATAGGGGGGGGGGGGTGGATGAAGCTTGTAGTTGCCCCAGGGTCTCTGGTTAGGCGCCCCGAGAGAGTTGCCTGGAGGAGTTAACCACTTCATTACCTTGAGGTAACCCCTCCCGTGAGGCATAACCACCCACCACGGCGCAAGTACGCCCTTCAACCACCCCTTCTACCCCCAAGAACACCACACAGAAATTGGCAAACGTGCTAATAGCAAATATGGCAAATAGTGCTTTTGCCCATTAAAATATACAATACAGTGCATTAAAATACAATAAAAATTACAATACTAAATAAAAAATACACTAGCCATTTTATCTATTGAACGTCACTGTGGTTACTTATGCCCTCAACGGGGGCATAGTTAGCCACATTGGCAATCAATGGGCAACCTACTGCCGACCCCCTCTACCATCAACAACCCTCCGCCCCCCAATACACACTAATGGATATAAGCCATATGATCCAGATCTGTACAATAGCGCATTTGCCCATTGAAAATAAACAATTAGCCAGCAACCCTATAGTAAATAAAAGTTTTACTTACCCCTGCCAAGACGAAGACCATCCCCATGTTTGTCCTCATCTTGTTCAATGACACCAACATTAAAATCAAAAAAATAGCTACTGGTTAGTAACCGCTATGGTAGTTATGGGGTTAACCCCAACCTCCCTCCCGCTACCCACCCGGGAGGCCTAACTACCCTCCCCAGGGCAACTAACCCCATCTCACACAACCTCTACACCCAGCCACACACACACACATGTATGGGCAAAAGCACTCTAGAAGCCAAATATGGCTAACTTTTGCCAATTTTTGTTGTACAAAAAAACCACACTAAAATGAAATTGACATTTCAATACATTCAAATAAACAGTCGGCAATAAACCCATTGATTGTCACTGTGATTATCTATGCCCTCAATGGTTACTAACCGCTAAGGTAATTAAGGGGTTACTGGCCAGCTATAACACCTTCATTACCTTACCTTACAGCTAAGGTAATGAAGGAGTTAACTCATCCCGCAACCCTTCCAGGAGGCCTAACCAGCTACCCTGGGGCAATTTCAAGCTTCACCCACCCCCTCTACCACCAACACAGCAGTGCCTGTTATTTAACCCCTTCATTACCTTCGCGTTTAGCCAGTAAGGCAATGAAGCTGGACTATAATTTCATTTTTATTACCTAGGATTAAAGCCTGTGGTCTACAGAGCTGAAATGAATGCGGGTCAGCTCCAGAGACCTCCGGATTCAATTCTATTTAATAAAAATAAAATAAACTCCGTCATATGCAAATTGCGATTCCGATCTAGCTATCCTTTAGGTAGCGAGAAAAAAAATTGAATGTTTAACCCGCGATTTGCATCTCGGAGCTTTGTAAATAGCTGTTACTGGCAAAAAATGTGAGTTTTGGCATATTTTGAGCTACCGCATGGCTTGTCAAAGCAAGAGTGATAACGCTCAATAAAAAGCCGTTTACAATTTTGCCCTGTTATCACAGCTTTGTGAATAGCTACACATGCAAAATCGCTTGAAAAGTGCACCTAACAAGCGTTAAGTGACTTATGGAAGTTTAGTGAATAGGCCCCTTAGGGTGTGTGTAGCATTGCTTAGTAAATCTGATGCCTAGCACTTTCTCAGGTATTTTCCTTTGAATTTTAATTGTAGCCCTGTGTAATTTTGGGGTTACATGCCTCTCTCCTAAGTGTGCAGTAATCCCTGTTAAGAGGGCAGGTTTGCCAGGAGTAATCATGAGGTTTGCCCTCATCCCCTGTGAGGTGTAATGTGTAGTGAAGGACGTGACATCATGCTCTGTGTCCAGAGTGTCTCTGTGTCTTACAGTGACACAGGGGTGGTGCCTACTGGAGCTATATATTACGCATCACTTCCTAAAGTTAGAGGTTCTGTATGGTGTGCTGCAGAGAAGAGTTGCAGTGTGTGACTGTCTGACCCAACACAGTGCCAGGGCTCTGGCAAGGATTGTGGCCCTCCCTTAGGGGAGAGGTGGGCACACTATTCCTCTTACTCTATTAGAGAGTAAGGGAAGAGCAAGGACAGCTTCTAGGGCCCTGACTAGGAGTGGTGTCCAGGGACTTCCTTGAGGTGGGCAACCTTGAAAATGTGCGGCTAAAGACCGGTCGCTATGAGGGGCAGTCTGCCAGTGAAGATGTCACTGTTTGAAATAAACTTCTTGCCTGAGACTGAAGTCATTCAGGGAGAAGCTGCACCCAGGGGTTCTCTTCCAGAGACTCCTCCCTGCTGTCGTGGGGACCTGGAAGAGATGGAGGCACTGTACCAACTGTGAGTACGTTCTCAGCACTACCTCACGAGCCAGTCCTGGTGAATTCCCCACTACCATCAAGCGGGAGACTCAGGAGTCCTGTAAGCCAGCAGGTGCACCACACTACATTAAATGTAACATGGGACAGTATCCTCACATAGGGGCCAATATGAGATTGGGTGGGGGTACAACCGTTACATAATATAACCTACATGTCCCAATTTCGGAAGACAATAAGAATGTATTATATAAATAAATGTTCCATCTGATAGATGGCATGTATCTTATTTTTATGTATGTAGACCCATGTCTTTATGCGAGAATACAGAACCGAACAGGAGCGTAGCTCCCATGAGATATGTGAAGAAAAATAACAGAACATAGTACAACACCGTATATAAAAAAAAATTTCGAAAAAAACAGTAGACCAGCATGAAATGCATTTACACGCTCCCAAATGTCTCCAGCATTAAGGACCAGCAATGGATGCTCAGGTGATATAGTATGTGATATAGGAAAGGGTCAGGAAATACCTCCAGGACGTTTAGGTACTGTATGAGATAAAATCTCAACATTGCGGGATTCTATAAAACACTTTATGTAAATGGGAAAGAATACACTCAATGCGCTCACTTGCGGGTTTACTGGTGTGTCTGCATTTTGTTATATACTGTGTTGCACTATTTTGCGTTATTTTTTTCTTGACATATCTTATGAAAGCTGCGCTCCTGTTCTGTATTCTGTTCTTTGTCCCTTGAAAGGTTCTTCTGGAGCAGTACTGCATAATCCAAACAGGTTGTACTCATTATACTTACCTCTTACTCACTCAATCACATCTTGTACTCCCTCAAACACATCTTGTATTCACTGAATCCCGTGTTGTATTCACTTAATGTATGTATATCTTTATTTATATGGCGCCATTAATGTACCTAGCGCTTCACAGCAGTAATACACGTGACAATGATATAGATAACAAATAATACAAATAACACATAATGGGAATAGGTGCTTCAGAGATAAAAGTAACATTTAGGAAGAGGAGTCCTTGCTCTGAAGAGCTACAATCGAATTGGTAAGTAGGAAGAACGTACAGAAACAGTAGGAGGATGTTCTGGTAAGTGTGTCTGCAAGGGGCCAAATGTTTTATTCACTCAATCACATGTACTCTCTCAATCACATGTACTCTCTCAATCACAGGTACTCAATCACATGTTGTATTCACTTAATCACATGTTATATTCACTTAATCACATGTTGTATTGACTCAATCACATGTACTCGCTCAATCACGTTGTATTCACTTAATCCCATGTATGCACTGTAAATAAATTGCGCTGAAACACTTTTGTTCTCTTTATGCAGGAATGTATCATCTCATGACTGGGAGCACACGTACACATATGTACCTGTGTAAGATAGCTGGTGACCAAGCAAAGGTCCCGAGGGTCAAAGGGTCTGTTTATCCAGGGTTCGATCGCGTCCTATGGTACGTTCCCATGGAGCACAGGACATTATCTGCCCTGAAGGGAAACGGAGGAGGAGGACTTCCGTTTCCCTGAAAATGCCGCGGTCACGTGACCTCACTGTGACGGAGGGGCTGTGGCACTCTGGCACCGCGACCCCGCGGGCACTCAGAGGGTTAAATGCTTGTTTGAAGCTATGCTCTGAATCACTCCTGTTTTTCCTATCCTTTTTTTTTTTAATTGGCCTAATAATGTTAATATTTATAAAAACAACTGCATAACATGCAAACATGGGCACACAAAGATAATAAAAGCATGAGGGAAATAGAATATACAAGTTAAAAATGTCAAGGATTTGCTCTAATTATTACTTACAGACAGATAAGTAAACAAAGCACTCCAGTTACATTTATAAGATGACAAAGTGAGATATCTCACCTAAAGATACTCTGTGTAATGTTTTTTTTCTATTAAATATGTTTCTTTCCTATTTACACTTTGGGTGCTCTTTAGACAAAGCTACTGTGTCATAAGAACTGGCACTCCAGGGATCATACTAGCCCTGCTAGATTTTATAGGCGAGATTGCATTCAGCCTCTCATACGCAATCTATCACTATGTAGAATGGAAAAGATCAGTGACTGTGATCAAGTGAGTGCCACAGGCCCCTCGGCACTCTTAGGATAAGGCAGCAATCCCACCCATTTTTTGTATTGGAACCAGGGGGTGCTCCTGAGCTGAGTCCCACTATTTTCTGCTCAGGGGATCCTCAGGTTCCTGAGATAGTTTACTGTTTTAGTTTTCGGTGCTCTTGCTGTGAATTGAAAGATGGTCGTCGGTATCGTCCAGTAGCAAGCAGCACGTTGGTGCTTCCTTTTTGCCCACGGAATCCTGCGGGATTTGGTTGCCATATTGAAATCCTAAACGGAAGCTAGAGCACTGGCAACTAAAACTCTTAAAGCAGCAGTCCAAGCTGTCATTTCCCCCCCCCCTTTAATATGTACATCAATATAATCCACACAATGATAAGTAATTAGCTAAGCTGCCAATCGATCCGTTATCCTGTGATCGATCGGCGAAGATTTGGCTCGGGGGTTCATTAAATGGCTGTCAGTGCAGCAGAAGAGGTCATGTGACCAGGAAGTCACTAGATACAATTGGTGCAATGCTAGAGTGAGTGCAGGGCTCAAAAAGGGTCAGAGCCTGTTTCAGAAGAGGAAGGGGATGTGGCTTTGTAAATGGCTGCTATAGAAATGTAGCCATGACATCTATGGCTACTAATCTGCTTTTTCCTCCTGGCAGTAAGTCCTGGAACAAGCAGGCCTTGTCAGTAGTTATCATGGGGTTTTCCCCCTCCTTGGTGCTGCACTTGAGAGACAGTGGGAGGCGGTGACATCAGGCCTGAGCGTGTCCAATCATGGAGCAGACCTGGTGCCTTCCTCCTGGCTGTACTTAAGGGCAGTGCCGCCCCAAATTCGAGTGCCTCTATCCACTTGAGAGGGGCAGGTCACACAGCCAAGAGCCTAATTATTGGGCCTACTCTGGTCCTCTTCCCTCCGGGGGAGAGTGAGTGTGTACCATACCTCTGCCCCTGATAGAGGGGTAGGGAAGAGCTGGGACTGCTGCGGGTGCCCTTGGCCTGTAGTGAAGGTCCAGGGACCATCCTTCAGTGAGTAGCTGACAGTTGCTGTATTGGGCAGAACCCTGCCGTGTACTGTGCTGCACAGAGAGAGACAATAAACCGTTCCTGTTATTATACCTCCTGCCTGGTGTGTGATCTTACTGGGGGGGAGAGGTAATCGGTTCTACCGTGGGAGATCATCTTCATTTCCCTGGAGCCTACGGCAGATGGAGGCGCTGCACTGCTAAAGATATGTAGGGTAGGAACCCCAGAAGCCTGGTCGTGTGTCCCCACTACCACCGATGGACGATTCGGCCCTCCTGTTTACTAGCAGGTATCATGCACCACAGACATAGTAATGGCCAAATCTCCCACCGGGTGGGGGAAAAACCGTTACAGAAACAAAAAATGCTTGTTACAATATAATACATTACAATTGTCATTCAGAATAGTTTTTTTTTTTTTTAAATGTTACAAGTATTTTCTCATAGTACAGAACTGATTTATAAAAAAATAAATAAAAAAAAACACACGTGAGATATTGCTTGGTTTGCAGCTTTATGTATCTCTGGAACCGGGGTATAGGGATCCCCGGAGCTAAGAGCAGCACTTTTCAGGAACCCCTGATTCAAATTCTTTTAAAGTGAATTTCTGCTTTAAACACTCGATTGAATATAGTACAGAAGGAGTTATGGCTACATTTTTTGCCGATATACCTTTCTGTTGCATTAGCAGATTTGTGCTAACAGTACAGAAGTAAAACTACAGACGGATAGCTGCATGGTTTCACGAGACTAGGGTTGCCAGGTGTCCATTATTGAACCGGACTATCCTGTATTAGGACAGTCTGCACAGTAAACAATGAGAGGTAATACTGGACATATATGTGTGCAGTATTACCTCTCTGGACATAGTGACTTGACCGGCCTGGGGGACCGCATGATTTCCCTGAGCAGGGAGAGAGCAGGGCTGTTGCTAGAGGGCTGGGCGGCTTCCTCCATCCTGATTGGCTGCTGCTGGGTAATGCTGCTAATCAGGAGGAGATGTCAGGAGCCTGGGGGTGGGACCAAGCAGAGGAGGCAACAGCATGGAGTGGAGAGAGTTCAGAGGTGTGTGTCTCCATCGCGTCGCACCTTTCACCATTGTGTCCAGTATTTTTTGGAGAAGCCACCTGGCAACCCTACAGAGGACTGTTACTACAACCGAAACAAAGTATTTTCTGGAAACTCATTGCAGATTTCAATAACACAATAAGTTAAAAACATGCAAAACTTTGTGTTTGTATAAGAATAATGAGTTACACAGATTTACTTCAAACTTAATGTACTCTTTACGTCCATCTTCAGTGTCAATATTGTTTGTTCATTTGAGCCATTTTAGCTTAGTAAAAATGCCCTGTGTATAAGTGAAGTCACATGTTTGGGCTATTCTATGACTCCCAATGTTGGGAATACAGACCTGGCTGGCACTATGTTTAGAAAAAAGTACAGTACCTTCATTTCATTAGAGTGTTTGGCGATGATAAAATGGCAGTGCCCCCTGCAGTAAGGTCCAAAGTGAACTAATGGCAGCGGTTTGTTAACAAGGTAAACAATGGATAATGGAGCCTTTACAAACTCACACGTGTATAACTATTATTATTTTTTTAATGTTTAACCCTTTGGTGCCCGAATATGTCGCTTTCAACAGCGATCATGTAACCGCGGCGGCCATTTTGGGGGAAGCGGAAGTAGAGGAGTCCTTCTTCTCCATTTCTCTACAGGGCAGATCGGGTCCTGCACTCCGTGGGAACGAGGAAATAACAGACCCTTTGAGAATGACGCAGTTGCTACGTCAGGCGGTCCCGGGAGTGCCAGTCCCCATTAGGCGCAAAGTTCACCTTTCCTGTCTTGCCTTCAAATTCTTTCTGGGTAAGCTACCCAGCTACCTGAACAAGCTCCTTACCCCTACCACATGCAGCACTTATCATCTGAGATCTGACTCCAAAAGACTGTTCATGGTCCCAAGGCTCAACAAAGTATCCGGCCGTTCCCCCTTCTCTTACCGTGCAACCCAAAACTGGAACAACCTACCAGAGACTCTCACATCCATCACCAGTTTAAGTACTTTCAATTCTAAAGCTGTCACACATTTTAATCTGGTCTGTAACTGTTTCATACGCCCATAATATATATTATCTTTACCTGTGCATGCAATGTCTTGTATATAATGTATACTCTGTTCATTTATGTAACTGTATTTGTAACCATGTATTATTTGTCTTAACTCTGTGCCCAGGAAATACTTGAAAACGAGAGGTAACTCTCAATGTATTACTTCCTGGTAAAACATTTTATAAATAAATAAATAAATAAAATAAATTACCTAGTGACTACGTCCTGGGGAACTCCAAGGGTTAACTAAATACTTTCTGATAAGTTTATCTGCCCTAGAATTTACATTTAAATTTTTAGTTTTTCTTCTTTTGTCCGGTGTTTGTAACTGATCACATCAATTGTTGAACATACAAACATAAGGCACAACAACATAAGTAACACGCGAGCATTTTGAAGATTCCAGAAAACAGAAAAACATATTCACTTTTCACCATAACCAAGTAACTAAAAAAAAGAATCTTCCTCAGAATTTCAATTACGTTGACAAGTTGTTTGACTAGTTTTGGCTCACTCTGTGGCATTGCCTTTTTAAACAAAGCCACAAATAATTCTTAAAGCAGCAGTCCAAGCTGCCGTTATTTATTTATTTATTTTTAATTGTTTTCCCTTTAATATGTGCATCAATGCAATCCACACAATCATAAGTAATTTGCTAAGTAGCAGATCGATCCGTTCTCCTGTGATCGATCGGCCTAGATTCGGCAAGGGGGTTCACTAAATAGTTGTCAGTGCAGCAGAAGAGGAGCCAAGATGCTAAATTCAGTGGGGAAGATCATGTGATCAAGTAGTCACTAGATACAATTGGTGCACTGCTACAGAGAGGGCAGGGCTCAAAAAGGGGTGTGCCAGAGCCTGTTTCAGAAGAGGAAGGGGATGTCAGTTTGTAAATGGTGGCCATAGAAACAAAAAATGCTCGTTACAGTATAATACATTAAACATGTAATTCACAGCGTGTTTTAAAAATAATGCTACAACTATTTTCTCATAGTTCAGAGGTGATTTAATTTAAAAAAAAACATGTAGGATATTGCTTGGTCTACAGCTTTAAAATGTGAATACAAATAAAACATATGGATAGACAGGCTTTAGCTTTTGAAAGGGTTTATCTTCCCAACATTGGTGTCATCCTAATTAAATGCAGATAACATATACCTTTCATTAATATTTCTATTCCATAGACTTTTTAGAGCATTCTGTGGACCTAGTAAAACAAGGAAGGAATAATGGGGCATAATCACTAAGGTCCAGTTAATGCTATGAAGCAGTTAACTACCATTGACCAAAATACGAGCTAATGCCTATTCGGCTTCATTAACCCATAACAGACCTTAGTGACTCTCACCCTACAACAAGAAGTTTACACCTTGCTTGTTGTCGGTATGTGTGACAAGAGCAGATTGATAGGCCAGTCCCTCTTAGGACCCAAGTGAACTAATGGCAGTAGCGTATTTTGAAGTTCCTGTGCACTGCTGGGATATCTGAGCGCATGAGCAGCACTCTATGTCCCTTCCCAACTGTGCAGAAGAGATACTGCATGATGTGAATTTTCTTTACAGGAGACAAAATAAGTAAGATTGTCACTTCAATGGGGGTTGAATATTTCAAAGGGAGCCAATTTCACTGATACATTGTGGGGTTTTTGACCAGCTATTTGGAACTGCTCCTTTAAATGAATAGCTGACAGTCACAATATACTATTGCAGGATCTCTTGGGGGTGCACTTTGTATATGTTACCTTTGCACGTGCCTTTTCATAACGTCACAGTGAAGTCTATTTATTAATGTGTCCCAGCTCTAAAACTGGAGCAGAAAACACACCAGACTTACCAAAGAGACGTAATCCCACGGGAAAACATTCTATTTTATATTGGTAAGTGCTCTGCACTTCAGAATTGGTTTTGCACCCAAGAGACTGAAAAATCATAGGTGTTAGAGATGTGCAAAACTGCCCCAACTATGGCAGCAATTATTTTTGCATCCAAATTGTACCCGATATGACAAAGAAAAATCTCCACTATCTTGTACTGGGATTCCTTTTCTTTGCTAAATCTGCGGCTGCTTTTTGCACTCGTTTTACCCGAGTTTTACAGCTGAGTCAACTTCAGTCAATAGACCCCATACACCCAAGTGGAAATGAATGCTATTCTCTGGTGGGAGGTCATTTTGTTGCTGTACACTAATGTCCAATGAAGAATATGACAAATATCAGGGTGCTAAATATTTTGACAATACTTTTCTATGCTTTGTTTGTATATTGTGCATAGATTATTTAAAGCTTCCTTGTCTTCTTGTGCATCTGTCACAGAGATGTTAACTTCCAAGGGTCAAAAAGAGTGTGATGAGGGGGCATGGGGCACACAGGGGAATTCTGTAGAAATGTAGTCTGAAGCCAGGAGGACCTAATTGAAATCCTATGAAACCACCGATGCAGAGGTTCAGCGAGACTTGACATCTCACATACATATAAAATGTTCCTATATCCATGAATCCATCCAGAATTACCGCACTTTTGCCTTGATACATAACCCCCATCGTATCAGCTCCTAAATTGTGCTCGTGTGTACGTTTGTGCTAACCTTACATTTTTGGGCGCACAGAAATGGATTGCTCTGGGCATACTGTACAGGTGTTTATGGTATGTACTAAAGCAGGAAGCGCATCAAAATCAGCCGCCAAGCTCAACTTGGTGTAAACCCTAAAAAAACATTGTTAATAAGTTGCTATGTATCAGCCCAAATCATTTATTTGACGAAGCACAGATGTTTCAGTATATGGGTCAACAAAATGTACTATTTTCACAGAATGGCTATTCTAAATAATATTACATGAATAATTGATATTTACTAACACTACAGTATATATACATAAAAAAATACCCAGAATTGTTTTCATTTATATTGTATCAATCGTATTCAACACGAGAGAGTTGCAATAAAAATCATTTCAAACAACTAATTATGCATCATAAGACAAGTCACATTTTAGGAAGGTTTGTATTACTTTTTAGCACTGAAATTCTGATGGGGGTAAAAAGAAAATATAATCTTAGTACACAGGCCCCTATATATATTATTTTAATGTTCTTTTTTTATACATCCTATGCAATTCTGTCCCAGAATCCCCCCACTTTTGCCCCAATACTATGAGGGTTAGGTATCAAAATCTCCCGGATGCAAAACCAAAGCAAAACAATAGCACCAGCTTGATCAAAGAATAAGAGTCCACAAGATAAAATAAGATTTGTCTCTGTGGTAAATATGTGTGTTTGCCCCAGTCTTCCAGCCGGAAGACTTTGATACATATGGCTCTCTGTAGCAAAGGCAAAATGTTGGCGCAAAGTCTATGTGTTAATCTTGGTCGTACCATTTACAGGTACAGTATGACTGCGTCTGCCTTCGCCGAGATTAGGGATTTATGAAGCAAGTGAGATGCGTTAGGTAGGAGTTAATTTTGCATATTGGTGAAGATCTATGTAAGGTATGAAGCCAGGGGTGTTCAACTCCAGTCCTCAAGCCCCCCAAGCAGGTAGGTATTCAGGATATCCCAACTTCAGCACAGGTGGCTCAATACAAGGCTCAGTCAAAGACTGAGCCTCGGATTGAGCAATCTGTGCTGATGCAAGGACTGATTGAGCCATCTGTGCTGAAGCTGGGATATCCTGAAAGCCTGACCTGTTGGGGGCTTGAGGACTGGAGTTGAGCCCCCCTGTATGAAGGAATGTGCGTCTTGCATTACTTTTCTTGATGTTTTTCTGCGCGGGGTTTCTCTGTCACCTTAAATGTGGCGTCAGTCTCTTTATAGCACAGAATACTATCACAGCGTGCGCCAAATTCTACAACCGTACAAATACAATTTATGTGTTACGTTTCAGACAGAAAAAAAATGCACATTTTTACGCTACTGTCAGCGCACACGTCCCTCTTCCTACATACAGCCCTATTTATCAAGGCAAATGTGGTGCAATTCTGGGGCAAAATATTTACACCATACTGTATGTATCAAAGAAAAAAGTCCCACTGAAATAAATAGGATTTTTTCCTTTGATACCTACAGTATGGAGCCGTTATTTTACCCCAGAATTCCTCCACTGATGCCTTGATACATATGTATCGAGACAAAAGGGTGCAATGCTGGGGCAAAAAGTGTGCACAAGATGCAACAAATAAAAAATCCTATTGGTTTCAATGGGTCGTTTTTCTTTGATACGTCATTATTTTGCCCCACATTTGCTCAACGGTTGACTTGGCAATGCCCCACATGCTGTATCTATGTTGCATTTTTTTCCTGTCTGAAACATTACATATTTATTACGTGCACTTCTACTGCTTTAGAATATGGCACACGCTGCGCCATTCTGCGCTGAAACATACTTGCGCCACCTTTGAGGAGACGCAGAAAACCTACAAGAAAAGTAACGCATGTCGCACATTCCTTAATACAGGGCTGCGCAAACTTCTGGTGCTGCACCCCCCTGCCTGCTCTCCCCCAGTGCTCGCGCCCCCCTTACCTGTGTGCCGGCATCAAATGACGCCGCGGGGTCATGTCACGTCACCCCCGCCGTGTCATCAAATGACGCCACGTGGTAATGACGTCACATGGTGCGTTGCCACGGTGACATGTCGCCATTTCATTTAAATGCCTTGGGGAAGAGTGTGGGGCTTCTGAAACCAACGCGCCACCACCTCCCCCACCCCCCCCCCAAAAAAATCTTGTGCGCACCCCCCAGTTTGCGCACCCCTGCCTTACTACACCAACCTGCGAGAATATGCGAATGTAGCCCCACCCTAACTACTTCCCCTTGCTCCATCAATCCCTGATGTCGTCGCAGCCAAGATTCATACATAGGTGCTGTCTGCCTGTCGGAGGTATATTGTAGCGCAGGGGTGCAATAAAATAATGGCTTTGGGTTGGAATTTGTCATTTGATACATAGAGCCCATTGTGTATAATAGGAAATCAAGTGGCAGCATGAAGGAGTCCCCCTCAGTGTAAGGAGATGGGATGTGACAGGCCAGCTCCTCCCTCTCTGATCATTCGACCCCTGTGCAGTAAAAAGGAAAGAAAACATCACCAAAAGTTTACAATCCAAACGAAATCAATACCACCTTAGTGAGAGAAAAAAAGGGGGGGACTGAGGGGAAAGGGGGACAGAGAGTGGCAGGGAAGAAAGAGTGACAGGGGAGGGCAAAACACAACTGATGGTGAAGGGGGCGAGAGGGGAGTGAAAGACGAGGAGAAAAGGTGACACAGTCCAAAGCAGAGATAACTGGAGAGAAATCGTGTGAGATCCACTCAGGCAGAAAGATCTACTGCTCCTGCCCAGGAACAGACAGAAGCAGAGATAGAAAGAGATTTATGGGGAGAAGAATACAAGCAGGGAGGGGAGAGAGATAAAAGGAGAGCAGCGGGGAGAGGAAGATAGAGAAGGACTTACAAAGTGAGAGAGATAGAGGGAGATTTACAGAGTGAGGGAGATAAAGACTTCCAGGGGGAAAAGTGTGTGTGTGTGTGTGTGTGTGTGTGTGTGTGTGTGTGTGTGTGTGAGGGGGGGGGGGGGGTGTGGGGGGGGGGTGTGTGTGTGTCCTGCAGTGTTGAAGTGCAGAAGAGAGGTATTTGCAGTATGCAGTGTGAAAAATAAAAGCTGTGGCAGTGAGATAAAGACTTACAGAGTGACACAAACATACCAAAGAACTTGTAAAGAGAACAGGATTAGAGACTTACACTATAAGGCAGGAGCGGTGCAGTAGTACAGGAGCTGTACAAGTCTGCTTGAGACTGATAGTGTCCTTCAGATGTCTTCTAGTGCAGCTGGCAGTTCATAGCTTGTGATCTGCATAAGTGCCTGTGTGCCCCGCCTCCACTGTTATACACTGGACTTGTGGTGCTCGCTGCTTGACTTCTGCTCCCTCTCCACAACCACCACTGAAGCTCTCAAGGACAAGGTCCCCAAGACCTGGACCTCGCAGTGTCCTCCCGAGCGCCCCCTGTAGCTCATCGCTGCACAGCGACACTGCTGGTTGCTCTCACTCTCTCTGCCCCTGTCCACCGCGTGTGGGTAACCTAGAGCCTGAAGATCCAGAGAGGGGGCAAGACGAGGAGAAGACTTCAGGGAGCTGGGCAAGAACGTGGAGCAGGAGGAGAAGACGCCGTACAGTGCTGCTGTGCAGACCAATGTGTGAGAGAGGTGCCCGGAGGATCTGCCTATGCTTGGGCTGCCTCATGCTGCTCCTGTCACTGGGGCTGGCTTGGACATACAGAGAGGAGGTGGAGGAGGCAGACAGGTGGGTGACAATCCACTATAATATACAGCAGCATCAGTGGCTGTGGTCACTTAGGTTGCCATTAGGGGGTTGTTGGAATTTCAGCATGATCTAACTGGCAGGTAACCTAACTTTTGGGTGCCTTATTGCGCCACGATGGCTAGATTACAATTGAGATGTGCCCTAATAATTTCAGGGCTATATCACCCTGTATTATTATAACTAATAATAACGTTATTGGTATTAAGTATTCGCCCTGTACCTGATGTTTCCACTCGCCTTTCCTAGATTGCAAGCTCCTTGGTGCATAGCCCTCCTTACCTACTGTACCATTGATTGTTAATGTTGATATGTTGTTGTTAGTGTTTCCCGAGGTCATTGTAATTGAGCTGAAAAATATGTTGGCATGGTATAAATAGGTAACGATAATAATAATAATAATAATAATAATAATTATAATTTCGCACCAAGATACTCGACAAAGCAACACAATGGGAAAAGACAAAAAAAAAGGTGCAAATATTAATATATTTACACATACTAACACAAAAACAAGGCGGTCCCAGCCTGCGCAAAGCTACTGTAATAACTGGTTTAGAAGGTTTTAGGGTTTTCCTATTAAACCCTAATGATGACAGATTGGCTCGAGCTCCCTTTCTTTTATGTGCATTTGGCAATTTGATGAGTGAGCTTTGACGTGCTTTGATCTCACTATACTGTACATGTCTGTGTAACAGATAGCAAACATATGGAAACTTTGCATTGATAAAGCAACTGCAAAATATACTGACCACCCCATATCTTTTCCATATTTTCGGTAGAGAAATTTGTTCGGAGACTAAAATCACCACGACCAAGTACCCGTGTCTGAAAACCACGGGGGAGCTGACTACGTGCTTCAGGTAAGTCCTCCAGTTCATTTAACACATGGGTGTCAAAGTCAGTCCTCAGGGGCCACCAACAGGTCAGGTTTTAAGGATATCCCAGCTTCAGCACAGGTGGCCCAATCAGTGGCTCAGTCAAAGACTGAGCCACAAATTGAGCCACCCGAGCCACTGATTGAGCCACCTGTGCTGAAGCAGGGACTGACTGTGCCACCTGTGCTGAAGCAGGTATATCCATATAACCTGGCCTGTTGGTGGCCCTTAAGGGCTTAGTTTGACACCCCTGATTACCTTATCTTACGAGTAGCTGTTGATAAACTCCAAATGTGATTCAATGAGGTACATGATAGCGTTTCTAGGCGTTCTTCGACGGCAAAATCAAATATCAAGGGAGTGCGGCAGAAAAACAAAGTCCGTTTTCTTACTCAATTCCTCCTTGGAATTTGCGTGAGGCGCATGCAATGTGAATGCAGCAAAACAATTACTATTGGGGGAAAAAATTGCGGCCACCCTGATATTTTCCGGATTATCACTGGAGTGCAGGGTCACAAAAAAAAAAAGAAATGAAGGGGGGGAAAAAAAGAAAATGCAGTGTCAATAGTGTTAAAACGCTACATACACCGAGAGCAAAAACGTGCTAAAGAAATGTAATATTATATTCTTCAGCTCTCTCTCGTACCTTATTTTATTGGCATTTCTTTTTGGGGGGTGGGGGGAGGAATGAGCTTTTAATTTTTTGCATTCGCACGTATTCCTAGCCAGATTACAAATGAGTTCTTTTTATGGACACGCACCTTCCACGTAAACAAACCTGACAGTTAAACCCTGGAAGACGATAGGTTGTTTCCACATTTTACGACCTTGTTTATGAATGTTGCAAGAAAACTGAAACTCACGAGAAATTGTAAAGTGTTCCTGCCATGCATTGGTTAATTCTGTGTGTCCCCTGCAAGTATTATGGCATACAGCAGGTAGCCTATAATAATGTATATCAGTAATAGTCCAGTCATCAATGATGCAGTTTCTTATGGTGTAATATAATGTGATGTTATTCAGCTTAGATTGTATTTTGATTATATTTGTATTTTTTTTAAATTTCTTACACTCCTATTTATACAATTTGCAATCTTTTGATACTTTGGTAAATCATAAGCCTAACAGCATACACTGGAAAATGGGAATTTCATAAGTGTAAACTGCTGGTAATCATGTAAAACGTTATTTACTGCACGATGTTACTACTGTTAAAAATAATAAAAACAAACTAATTTTAAAAAAAAGAAGAAAAAAGTGCACTTTGTGTCATATACACACCTATGCAAACCATGCCCATGCCCTTGAATTTATGTCACTTCCATCTTCCCTTTTTGTTATGATTGCCGGGATTGATTAGAATATAGGTGTTTATTTAGAATTGCCCCATCAGCCTTTGCACTGTTCTTCACGCCAGGAAGTTGCAATCTTTTTTTCTGAATGGAAAGGCATGGAAGGTGGTGGATATATTCCTTAAGGATTCTAATTGTTAATTGGAGTTTTATACATTTAGAAAGGATCTTTGACGATCATCAAACTCGCTGCATTAGTAGATATAATCTTAATTTAGACATATTTCTGGCACGTGTCTTTTTCTTCTTTGACTGTAACATTCTTTTGAGAACGGACTTCACTTGCGTCTGTATTTGTTTTGTACTTGTATGCTTTTCATTATCTACAAGTGTTATTTTCTATTGGGTATTATATTACTCGACAGAATAAATTGGTGCTGTATTAAACTGATAATACTTTAAAGGGACAGTCCCAGGGGGACCATATTAAACCCGTAACTAATCGTCGTTTTAAGGAATTAGATTTTGGCAATTGATGCTTAAACAAAAATGACAAGTATGTTTAAAGTACCAGAGGTAGCCAACTCTAGACCTCAAGACCTCCAAACAGGTCAGGTTTTCAGGATATCTTGGCTTCAGCACAAGTGGCCCAATCAGTTGAATCACTTATGTCGAAGACATACATTGTGTTCATTTCAATAAATAAAAGAATCAAAACATTTGATATAAATTCACAGCACAGGATGCAATGCAAAGGAAGCTAAAGGGCTTCGTATGTTTATTTTTGACTAAGATCCCGGGAACAGCATGTTCACAAACAGGTCATTTTATACAAGGGATCCACTTTTAGGTAAGTGGCTCATTAGTTAGTTATGACTATCAAATTCACGTGAACAATGGATTTCCAGGCCTCCAGGTGTTGGATATATAATAAGGGAATATGTGATGAGGTTCACAAATGGGTATTATGATGTTCAGTTGACAATAGGAACGTGAAAGTCAAATAATTGGATGATGAAACTGTCAGAGGACACAGATTAGATTTGTTAATGGTTTTTCAGTAGAAGGATTTCCTTCTTGAGATTGCATTCCATTCATTACACATAACACCTTTGTGTGTTTTTATTTTGGGTTCTGTGCTGTAGAAATGCAAAATAAATAAACGTGCTGCAGCTAGAACTTGTACATGTAATATAGGAGCCTGGATAACATACATTTTGATACTATCTATAGAAAAATATACAGAGTTACAGGTATAAAGAAGATGAATGACTTTCCAAATGTTCAGCTTGTAGCAGCGTTTCTGCATCTAGATTTAAGTAGTTTGCCGGCTTCTCCGGTGCTGATTGAGAACATGTAACTGCCGTGTCAAGACAACATGCTGCATTCTGCATTTATAAAAGAGCTGCAAAACATTGAGAGTTTTTATTACAGTAAAGCTGCAACCCTGTGTGGGACGGTAATGCGCCACTGTCAGTGACATGTTAAAGGGGATAAATGCCCATTCCTTTTCTTTCACTCAGTCTGGTTTTTGTTTTCTCTGCCCTGTTTGTATTTGACTGTCATGTAAATGACTCCTCCCCGTCCTATTTCCCAGGACCTTATTCCCTATACTGGCTTGTATGTATGAATGTATATCTTTATTTATATATAACGCCATCCATGTACATAGCGCTTTACAATACACGTGACATACTGTAATATTGTAACCCAATGAGAACAAGCACTTCGGACAAGCAATAGGAAAAGGAGTCCCTGCCCCGAAGAGCTTACAATCTAAGTGATAAGTGGGGAGAACTTACAGAGACAGGAGGAGGGTGTTCTGGTAAGTGCGTCTGCAAGGGGACAAGGTCAGTGCATAAGAGATGTATAGTATCAGCCAGCGGAGGTACCCATACGCTTCATTAAAGGACCATTCAAGCAATATCCTATATGTGTGGGGGTTTTTTTTTTAAAATAAATCAGTAGTAATACTTACTAACTTTTTTTTTTTAATTATTATTGTTAAACTGTTAACTCCATGTTTTATGAGTTTTTATATACTCATAATCCTTTGATTTCTATAGGTTTTTAACACTTACCTTGCTGGGCAAGATCTTTGTAACACTTTCCTGTTTGTGATGATTTCTTGCCAATATTCCCAGCAGTTTGCGCTGCAAACTGTAACAATAGATAATGTTACCTTAGTAATATAAGAATACATTGTAGCTGCTGAGTTACACTGACTGAAGGATTCATTTGAAACTGAAAGGCAGCCATTTAGTGTGCCCTGGGAGGCAGGATTTTGCTGATTGATCACGCGAGAACAAATCGATTGGCAGCTTAGATAATTAGTTTTCAATAAAGGTAATCAAAGGCTGTGTATAGTAAAACAAAAACAAAAGAAAGAATTAAAAATAGAAATGTTTAAGCTGCTTGGACTGCCTCTTTAAAGAGGTGTGTTTTAAGAAGGGTCCTAAAGGTGGAGAGAGAGGGTGCCAGTCAGGTATTGAGGGGAAGGACATTCCAGAGGTGTGGGGCAGTAAATGAGAGATTTTAGCTGGAAGAGGACTTTAGATGCAAAACCGGTAGTCAGAAGACACAGAGAAAATTTTAGTCCCATTAATTTGAATAGAGTTAACACTTCTCCAGCACTAACAGTTGTCTTCAAAGCATATTTAAAAGTGTCCACCAACATTAAATCCTGGATCTCCTCACTGATTCTCTCACTCTTCTCCTTGGTGACTCCTTCTGTCCCTGGCATCTCTCTTTTCTACTTTCTCTTTTTCCTCCAGCCCCGACAATCTTGCCATTTCCTGGAAATCTGCTCTCTCCTCCTTAAAAGCCAACATGTCTATGCTGTGCTCCATCACACTTACCTCTCCAACATATAATCTTGGTTACAAACACAAGCATTCTTTCCTTACTCCTACACTTGTTCAATGAAACGAGTCTGGAGACATTGCCAATTATTTGACGGCTAAGGTGGATACCGTTCACCAAGATATTCTGTTTACATTTCTCTTTTATGTATGTATGTATGTATCTTTATGTGTTAAGCCAGGATAAAGGTTTTTGATCTTACCGCACTCCTTTTAGATACAGTATGTAATATGGAAATTTTTCACCTGAGGGAGAGAAATCCCCGAAACGTGCGTTTGCCACCTGCAGATAAAACAGTTTATCATGATATGATGTCTGGTGTAAGACTTTATTAGGTGGCGCGTGCAGAGACTACAGCCACGACCGGCAGTCTGTAGGGGAGATCTAGGGAGAGCGCAGGGGCGGTGCTAGGACAGGGGGCGCCGCCATGACGGGGCATATCTGCGCTGCCATTGGCGGCATGCGGCCACGTGACCGCGTTGCGATACGGGAAGACAAAATGCTTGTCTTCCCTGCAAGCGTACACTTCACAGCGTTTTGAGCCAAAACACAGAGCCACTGGGGCCTGCCCAATAGAGGGCTGTGCTGTGGTGTGTGGCGCGCACACCGTAGCGCGCGCCTCAGCGGCCACTGGGGACTCAGCCTTAGAATAATGCAGCAAGAAGATATCCAGCTCCCAAGTTTATGTGTAAAGCGCCAACAGTGTATGCATCGTTTAGCAAACATAGTACATAGGACCTGGAAGTACAATGCAAAACTGGGATTAGTGCATCGAACATAAGAATAGATATTGGGAGAATAGAAGCCCGTGCACCAACGAGCTACAAACGCTAATTTTTTTCTGTCTGAAATGCAACTAGTTTGATTAAGTTGTTGAATTTAGCACTATATTTTTGCACTAAAAAACCCACTTACTTCTTTAAAACTGCAGTTTAAGCAATATCCTATATGTGTTTTTTTTTATAAATCAGTTTTGTACTATAAGAAAATACATGTAGCATTTTAAAAAAAAAATCCAAAATTTGAAGACATTTTTAATATATTATAATGTAACAAGCATGTTTTGTTTCTATAGCAACCATTTACAAAGTCACATCCCCTTCTGAAACAGACTCTGGCACGCCCCTTTTTGAGCCCTGCACTCTCTCTAACAGTGCACCAATTGTATTTAGTGACTGCCTGGTCACATGATCTTCCCTACAGAACTTTGCATCTTGGGTACTCTTCTGCATCACTGACAGCCATTTAGTGAACCCCCGAGCCGAATCTTCGCCGATCGATCACAAGAAAACGGATCAATCAGCAACTTAGCTAATCACTTGTCAGTGTGTAGATTGTATTGATGCACATATTGAATGGCATTTTTATTTTTTTTAAACAGCAGCTTGAACTGCTTCTTTGAGGTAATCTAACTCCGAAAACCTACAAGAAAAGTAACGCAAGCCACACATTCCCTAATACGTAGAGCTGCGCAAATACACAAATGGACTTCTCCCTAAGGCCGAGTTTATAGTGGGGTCTACGGCGATGGCGACCTGACCGCGTGACTTCAGCCGTCGCCGTCCAACAGCAATTCTTGCACTCTGTTGCAGGAGACCAGAAATCGCGACCGGGGGGACGTAGCCATGAGAGGTTCGCCCTCATTGGCTGAACCGCTCACGTGCCCGTGACGTCACCCCTTGATCGCTGGAAATATCAAAATCTTCTGGCTTCCAGTGATCGCGACAGCTGATGTCACGCGGTCACCGTCGTGGTCGTGCCCACTATGGGCACCCACGACGGACAACATGTACTTACTATAGCACTGCGCCACATCACAGTCCCCATAGCCAGCACTATAAACTCGGCCTAAGTGTTGGGAAGCTGCTAACTCGTGCTGGAGAATCTTTTATTCTTCTTCATTTTAATGGAGCTGAACTCTTCTGCAACACCATGAAATAGCTTATCAGCATATTGAATAAGGTGCTCGGTTACCACAGTCACTGAGCACTGATCCCTGGCAGTTCTGCAAGTGGACAAAGTGTTCTGCTGGTCACCATCATTTAAAAAGGTTGAAAAAAATGAGTGGAAAGGTCTATTTTTCTGTTTTTTAAGTTATTTGACTTGAGATGCAGTATTGTTTTGACACTGTTGGTATGACACAGCATACAGTCAGTACACTGAGACTGATGCTAATCTCTCTCACTTCTGCTTCTATTAAAACAACCCTTCTAACTTTCTCCTTCACTTGATATTTTGCACTGCAGAATTGAGTTTGAGGATAGCGTTGCTGTTCCTGTAGAGCCCAGAGGCATTGCAATTAACCTTAGTGCACTGCAGACTATTTTAAATTGTAACAAATAATATTGTAAATTAAATAAATTCCTCTCTGACGTCTGATGACAAGCTAAGTATATACCAATAATTTTATTTTACATTTTGTAGGGCTGTTTTGTACTTACTCATTTTAACATTTGACATCTTTATTTATATTAAAAAGTATTTTTACCTGCATTTGCATGTTGTATATTTTCATGGTACTGTATTTTGCTGAGTTATCTATCTAGATCAGTTTTTTTTAACAGGGGTTCTTATGAACCCTTGGGTTCCCCGGGCATCCCTAAAGGGTTCCCCGCAATGTTCAAGTCATTTGAAAATTGGAGCAAATACAGAAGAAGTTACAATGTATCCGATCTCAGACACACTATTAGAGAGGGTTGGGGTTCCTTACAATGCATCTGATCTCAGACACGCTATTAGAGAGGGTTGGGGTTCCTTACAATGCATCTGATCTCAGACGCGCTATTAGAGAGGGTTGGGGTTCCTTACAATGCATCCAATCTCAGACGCGCTATTAGAGAGGGTTGGGGTTCCTTACAATGCATCCGATCTCAGACGCGCTATTAAAGAGGGTTGGGGTTCCTTACAATGCATCCGATCTCAGACGCGCTATTAAAGAGGGTTGGGGTTCTTTACAATGCATCCGATCTCAGACGCGCTATTAGAGAGGGTGGGGGTTCCTTACAATGCATCCGATCTCAGACGCGCTATTAGAGAGGGTTGGGGTTCCTTACAATGCATCTGATCTCAGACGCGCTATTAGAGAGTGTTGGGGTTCCTTACAATGCATCCGATCTCAGACGCGCTATTAGAGAGGGTTGGGGTTCCTTACAATGCATCCGATCTCAGACGCGCTATTAGAGAGGGTTGGGGTTCCTTACAATGCATCCGATCTCAGACGCGCTATTAGAGAGGGTTGGGGTTCCTTACAATGCATCTGATCTCAGACGCGCTATTAGAGAGGGTTGGGGTTCCTTACAATGCATCCGATCTCAGACGCGCTATTAGAGAGGGTTGGGGTTCCTTACAATGCATCCGATCTCAGCCACACTATAAGGCTTCGGCTCCAGCATCACAGCTGCACGCACGCCGGAGTGCCTGGCGGAGTGTGCACCCATTTCAGGCGTGACCTGTGGTCTGTGGTTGAACTACAAGTGAAGAGCAAGATATCTGACGGAGGGGGAGGATTGGGGGGGGGGAAGGGAGGCGCGGCCATGACGTCATGCGGCCGGTTCGCCCTCCGTTTCTACTTTGCACTTTGAATGAAGCTCTTTGGGATGTTTGTTATGTTTGCAAAATACAGAGCCGAGTGACAGGATTAATCTTTACCTGTGCTACAGAGTAACCTCTCCACGGATGTAATGCAAAGATCTGAGGTCAAGGTTTATCCATTTTAAAGCTACACATAAACATATCCCCACTCTGTTTATGGGACCCATTAATCCCCCAATTGGGTAATAAGTCGTCAAGGTCTTGCACACAGGTCAGGCCCTGTGTCTTTGTGTAAGTAATCAAAGCTGAGGAGATGCTTGAAGTAGTGGGTTTTCAAGCCTCTGGGATGAGCTAAAGACAAGAATCCCCATATCTACTTTCCGTCTCGTTCCCACTCAATGCCTAATCTGTTGAGAGAGTTCATAAACCTTCTTAATGATTACAATCTACTGTCCGGATCCATGTGTGTGATAGTAGTGCATATAGTGCAGGGCCCTCTATTACTTAACCCAGAGGTTCTCAACTCCATTCCCCAAGACCACCCACCAGGTCATGTTTTCAGGCTATCCCTGCTTCAGCACAGGTGGCTCAATCAGTGGCTCCCTGCTTCAGCACAGGTGGCTCAATCAGTGGCTTAGGCTTTGACTGAGCCACTTGAGGGAGAAAAGAGAAAAAACTGGCGCACAGCCAAGAGTGGACTGGACTAGACTGGACTGGGCCACCTCTGCTGAAGCTGGGATATCCTTAAAACCTGACCTGTTGGTTGGGAGGGGGGGCTTGAGGACTGGCGTTGAGAACCGCTGACTTAACCCATTTGTGGCCTCAGGGGCCTGCAACAACCCCATTTTCTTCCCTTATATCTTCCACTGCATTAGCACTGTTGATTCCTCTATGTCCTGCTTGCCACAGTATCTGAACACATAGGCTGGTTATTGGTTCCTGACTATGACATGTACTACACTGCAGGATTGGTAAGAAGGTGGTCAGCTGACTCCTTTAATGCTCACATGTAACTTGCGACCAAATATATTCAGCACACATTCAATGGGAACGAAAAACTTCATTAGGTATTTTACACCATTGAATTCCCATAATTGGGGTAATTCAGTTTTAAATAATGGTAGCATGACATAAGTGTGAACTCATAAAAATCTGCGTTAATCAGCGCTAGGGATGTGCATGTCTGTGTGTGCATGTGTGTGCATGTGTGTGCATGTGTGTGCATGTGTGTGCATGTGTGTGCGGGGTGGGGGGTGCAGTCAATAATCACTTTTTATCATTAATGCACATTAATATCAGTATCAGTGATGTTTCAGTCTTTTATTTAGTTTTATTGTGCTCTACATATTATTACTTGTATTTGACATGCTAGTCATACATAATTTCCGAGTATTTTTGGTGACCTTTTTCAGTTTTTCTTCGTCATGCTCTTCTGTGTCCAAAGGAGGCTGTATTACTACATCCCTCTATTTCTGTTCTATGCTTCAAACAGCAATGAAAGATTCAATCTGCTGCAAAAAGAATTCCGTTTAAATAGAAAGCAGTGTGTGGTTAGATAGCAGACTGGAAAAGCCATATAACCTTTCTGTAGTGTAGATTATTTCATGTGCAAATAACATAGTATAGTAATAGAGCGCCACATTGGATCAAAATGCTATTCATGAGAAGGTGTAAAGACAAATTACAACACAAACAACCTAAGTTTTTGATTTGCCAGAATAAGTACCGGTAAGTGCATTGTTTCCAAAGTGAAACAACATGGAGAACAAGCTCACAAAGTAAAACACAAGTTTGTAAGGAAGAAACCAAATTGAAAGCTACTGTAGCAGTATGAAACTGTTGAAGCTCTGGGTATTGGGGCATATAGATAGATAGATAGATAGATAGATAGATAGATAGATAGATAGATAGATAGATAGATAGATAGATAGATAGATAGATAGATAGATATATCCTGGTGTCAGCTCTTTGTGACCTTGACCAACTCATTTTATCTTCCTGTGCCTCAGGCATCAAAATCATAGATTGTAAGCTCTACGGGGCAGGGACTGTGCCTGGAAATATTCCTGTGTACTGTGCACTATACTGTAATTGTGACGTGCTTTGAGTCCCATTAGGAGAAAAGCGCAATATGAAATAAAGTTATTATTGTTATATATATAGTTACAGGTGCAGTTGTGGTCCAGCAGTCAGAGAAGGTCGCAGGATCACTAGGCTACTATCTGTAGATTCGGACCGGGGCAGGCTGCAGAATGAATAAAAGCGGACTCAAACTTAACCAAATGGGAATGTACTGAAGTGTATGTAAACTAACAGCTTTCACCTGGGTCTTTCAGCCCTGGATCAGGCTACCTAGGGGCACCGTCTTTAGAGCGCTTGAGGGTTGCTGGGTGGAGACTTATCCTTTGAGTTGAACTAGGGTTATCCTTCTCTATTGAATGAGGCAAGGGTCTTTGTACCTGAGGGGATCCTTGTTCAAATCCCGGTGTCAGGCCCTTGTGACCTTGGGTAAGTCACTGTATCTCCCTGTGCCTCAGGCACCAGAAACATAGAGTGTAAGCTCACCTGGGCAGGGACCTGTAACATTCCTATGTGCTACGTGCTGTGTGCTGTACTGTGATTGGGAAGCACTTTGTGTCCCATTGGGAGAAAAGCGCTATATGAAATAAAGTTATCATACTGTATATGGAATAAAGTTATTATTCTATTCACAAAATTCCCTCCGTGTCCTACTCCTACTAATGTATCGGTTATCTTTCTATAGCAAATTAAATATTTATAACACCTTCACACTTTGCAGATAAATAAAATGAATGATGAAACTTGGGACGAATATTGAGAGTACTTAAAATGTTTTAAGGGGTTGTGCTTCTGCTGCTTATATTACATCACTGACATGTCTTCCTTATGTCTCAGTCCCTCTCATTAATGGCTATTGGCCTTTTACAAAGGTTGCTGCATTTTACAACCCGGACAGAAATGGATGGTCTTTGGTAGCATCATTTGCAGTAAGGCTTATTCCAGGCAGATTACAATTCACATTGAAGTCTTCATATGACAATTTAGCTCAATTGAGACTAGTTACTCAACTCAGCAAAACATCAAAGATATGAAGCCTTTGAAAAAAAAATGATACAGCTCCCTATTATTCCTGAGACACTATTTTCCCAGGATAAATAATTGCACAGCAGCCCCAGCACATGTGATTCATTGACTTTGTCATAGTGTTTTATTTGACAGAGATTTGTGTAGCACACTCGAGGGGGGGGGGGATATCGTCTTTCTGTGGTTGTTCCTGTAACATCCCGTGCATCCTGGCCTGAAGCGTCCTGTCACTGACCTAATTCACAAATACAGCAGCTCAAGTACTACATTTCAGGGTTCCCCCCTCCCCCCGAAATGTTTGGCTCACCATTGTTTCTTACACCCATTAAATAAATAGGGAGCGCAATATGTAACCGCTGAAGTTACCAATCCCTGTGCAGCTGCTGTGTGTTGGAATTTGCTGTGTTGTTTTATTGCTACGTAAAACAGTTGGCAAAACGTTTTCTTATAACAGGGATGGAAAAATTCCGGGGTGCCTGCTCGCCGCGGGGGCTGGAAGGGGTGGTAGTGGGGTGCAGCGAGGAGTGGGGGTAGAACAGGAGAGGCGGAGCATTCTGTGACTATGCTGCCCTGCTCTCATTTCTACCAGTGCAACTCACTTGTGGAAAGGCGGGAGAGGAGGAGTGTGCGTGTCTGTCAGTGTGCGCGTGCCTGTCAGTGTGAGTGTGCCTGTCTGTGAGTGTGTGTCTGTCAGTGAGTGTGTGTGTCTGTCAGTGTGTGTGTGTGTGTGTGTATCTGTCAGTGTGTGTGTGTCTGTCAGTGTGAGTGTGTCTGTCAGTGTGAGTGTGCCTGTCTGTGAGTGTGTGTCTGTCAGTGAGTGTGTGTGTCTGTCAGTGTGTGTGTGTGTGTGTGTGTGTGTCTGTCAGTGTGTGTGTCAGTGTGTGTGTGTGTCTGACAGTGGGAGTGTGCCTGTGTGTAAGTGTGTGTGTGTCTGTCTGTCAGTGTGTTTGTCATCCTCCCTTCTTTCTGAAATTCGGGCTCCTCAAAATTCGGGCTAGTGCTAGTGTAACGGTGTTTCCCCCACCCGATGGGAGATTTTGCCATTACAGTGTGTGTGGTGCATGCTACCTGTTGGTAAGGATGAGGGCTGAGTCATCTGCCGATGGTTGTGGGGACACAGGACAGGTTTCTGGGGTACATACCCAGCATGGTCCTCTAGCAGTGCAGCGCCTCCATCTGTCGCAGGCTCCAGATATATGGAGGCGATCTCCTACGATAGAAACAATCCCTCTCCTTCCCCAGTAAGATCACACACCAGCCAGGGGGTATATGAAACAGGAACGGTTTATTCTGTTCAGCTCAATACAGTCACAGCAGGCCTCTACCCTATGCAGTCTCTGGTGTTGTATCCAGCAGTAGGATGGTCCCTGGACCTGCACTACGGGTTAAGGGCTCCCGTAGCAATCCTTCCATGATCCTCTATCAGGATCAGGGGAAAGGTGCACACTCACCCTCCCCCAAGGGGAAGAGGAACAGGGAAGGCCAGTCTTCAGGCAACATGTGTTTGACCTTCCTCTCTCAAATGGGGAGAGGCACTGACTAAATTTGGGCGGCACTCCCCTAAAGTATAGCCAGGAGGAGGGCACCAGGTCTGACCCAGGATTGGGTGAACCCAGGCCTGGTTTCACCTACTCCCCCTGTCACTCAAGGGCACTGCTGGGAGTAGGGAAACCCATGATAAGTACTGGCAGCAAAAAAGTGAACACTGGCAGGCCTGCTCTTACCAGGGTTTACTGCCAGTGAGGGCAGACTGGTAGCCAAAAAATAATCCTGGCTACACTAGCAATGTACACCCTACTCCCTTCATAAAAAGATCACAGTTCTACCCCAGCTACTGTAAAGGTGGTTGTTTAGATTTATTTGAAAAATTAGTACAAGATGATCTAGATTCTAGACAAACTTGCTAAGCAAAACAGATATATCAAGCAAAATCTCAATAGTAAACAATATCAAGCTATCAAACAATTAAAGGGAGATAACTCTATCATCGTCAAATCAGCAGACAAGGGAGGAGGGGTAGTGATCCTAGACAAGGACAACTACATTACCAAATTCCTTAGACTGTTGAATGGTATAGACACATATTTGAGATTACCTAATAATCCTACGGAGGATTTCCTGTATGAATTAGAAAACCTTTTGACCCTTGGACTGAAAAAGAAATGTATTTCCAAAGAAGAATTTGAATTTATACTGATCAAAAAACTCCTTTTACCCATTTTCTATTATTTACCCAAATTACATAACGATTCATTACATCCCCGAGGCAGACCTATTATTTCTGGCGCACAATCTATTACCTCTAATCTTTCTGCTTTTGTTGATTTTTTTCTTCAGACGCTGGTCAAGAAACTCAAATCCCATTTACAAGACACCACACACATTTTACATTTATTAACTGATATTGTTTGGGCCAACCAATATTATTTAGTCACTCATGATGTCACTTCACTGTACACAGTGGTTGAGCACGAACACGGTTGCACAGCAGCCAAATATTTTTGGGAATTAGAAGGTATTTACACTGGGGCACATATTGAATTTTTAATCACATTAATCCAATTTACACTCAGATTATTATTTTTTTGGTTTAATGAAGAATTATTTTTGCAAATTAAGGGCACTGCGATGGGGACCAGGTTTGCACCAAGTTATGCAAATCTCCTTATGGGGATGTGGGAGGATCTAACCATCTGGTCCCAGCTTGAATTTGGTGCAAACCTGGTGCTCTGGACCAGATATGTGGATGATATATTTTTCATTTGGCATAGTGATCACGACACTTTATTATTATTTTTCGAATATATCAGTCACAATTCTTATAATCTTCAATTCACTTATAAATTTAGTTCCACGAGTTTGGAGTTTTTTGACCTGCTAATATATATATAGAAGATGGTCGCATCTGCACAAAGAATCATCACAAACCTGTAAGTTGCCTCAACTACATTGAAGCTGCCAGCAACCATGACAATAAATGGCTTGACAATATTCCACAGGGGGAACTAAGGAGAGTTAAGCGTAACTGCTCTAATAATAGCGTATACGAACAACAAGCAGAAGTAATGCTAAAACAAATTTAGATTTAAACATTACAAAAATTCTACCTTGGAACAAGCCTATGCAAAAATCCAAAAAATAGAAAGGAAAGATTTACTCAAATATAACCCCACCAAAGCCAAAACTCCTAATGAATCAGACAATATAGTAAATATTCCATTTATCACACAATATAATTCATTAGCTCCCCAAATTAAAAAAAGTCATAAACAAACATTGGAATCTTGTATTAAAAGATCCTATTCTTCAATACCATCTTCCGCAGATTCCTACAATATTATTCACCAAGGCCGATACACTTAAGACTAAAATAGCCCTTAGTTGTTTCAAAACATCCCACAAAGAGTCATCCACTGTGTCATTTATGGACACCAAAGGCTTTTACAATGCCTTAGGGCTGTTCTATACTGCGTGTGCGCGCTACGCTGTGCGCCCGCGCGGCAGTTTTTGTTGGCTGAGGTTAGTCAGCCTTTCTATAATGGTGCCGTGCGCACGCACGGCAGTGTTCGTGGAACCGGCCGACGGGAGAGGATGAAGAAAATAAATAATTCACGCCGCTACCGCCACTGAAATGTATGTATATGTGTGTATATGTGTATATGTGTGTATGTGTGTATGTATGTATGTGTGAGTGTGTGTGTGTGTATGTATGTACAATGTTAATAAACAATTTATTAAAGTATTTATTTATTTCAAAACTTATTTAAACACACACACGTACATACACACACATACACACATACACACACATACATACATACAGTACCTCACTCGCGCACAGCATACACACAAAAAGCGTGCGGCATGCGCGTTCACACAGGCACGCGCGCACGGCCGCACACGGTATAGAACGGCCCTTAAGTGCAAAATGTGTAAACTTGATTTGCATGGGTCCAAACAAGTAAAGAGCTTCATCTCTACTCATACAGGAACCAACCATAGGATTGATCACTTTATCAATTGTTATTCTATTAACATTATGTATCTTACAGGCATACCCCGGTTTAAGGACACTCACTTTAACTACACTTGCGAGTAAGTACATCTCGCTTAATAGGCAAACGGCAGCTCACGCATGCGCCTGTCAGCACGTCCTGAACAGCAATACTGGCTCCCTACCTGTACCGAAGCTGTGCGCAAGCGGGGAGACTATAGAGCCTGTTACAAATGCGTTATTTACATGAGATAATCACGTATATGACGATTGTAGTACAGTACATGCATCGATAAGTGGGAAAAAGGTAGTGCTTCACTTTAAGTACATTTTCGCTTTACATACATGCTCCGGTCCCATTGCGTACGTTAATGCTGGGTATTCCTGTATTCAGTGCCTCTGAAAAAATCAATGTATAGGGCGCACAACCAGAAAGCTTAAATTACGTTTTGCAGAACACATTACTAATATCCAAAAGAGATTTTTATAGCATAATCTGACCAGACATTTTTCAGAACAACGTAATCAAAATCCTACAGGCATCGTTTGTATTGGGATACATAAACAACCGTATAATTAGAGAGGAGGTGATATTATCAACGCCATAGCCAAACTTGAGACTAGATGGATCCATACTGTTAAAACTTTAGTGCCTCTAGGTCTCAACGTTGATATTGGTTTGGGTGCATTTTTGACATAATTTATCACACGTTATTTCTACTATTAATTTTACGATTATTAACTCCATGGTTTATCATCAATCCTCTTCCAATTATATCCAGTTTATTTACGATATCACTATATCCTGTCAAAGATATTTACTATACCTACTGTTCAATTGTGTGCTTTATATCAACATTGTTTAAAGTATATCTATCTGTCTCTATACCATTTATATCTTTTTATTATTACAAGTTTTTTTATTCATCGTATAGTTTCTTAAATAATTTTTATTATATAAATTTGTATAAAATTGTGTAAGATTTATACAGTACATGGGTTCTTAACATTAAGTTATTTTAACTCTTACTGTTGTTTATATTCATCATGCTGCATTTATCTCTCTATGGATTGGCTCAATTTTGTGAAGCCATTAGCCTATCTAATGCAGGTGATGAGTCATACCCCTGAAGAAGTCTTTTATATAGATGAAACGCGTAGGGTTAAGGTCCTCTGTATGACCTTACCATTCTAGTCTTCTTATAGACTTTTATTACAACTATCTCGAGCTATACGCTTAACCAAGGTATCAGGGATTGTTATAGCAATTCCCCCAGCCAACGAAGTTACCTGGTTGTCCTGACGTCATCTTCGCCGTATCATCGCGAGATTTAGGGAACTGGGAAGAGAGGATCCAGAGCATCTGTGTTGGTGTGCCGGGGGCGTTCCTCGTGGAGACCGAACTTTGCCTTGTTCATCTCCGTAGCAGAGATAGGATTTTATCCTGAAATGCCCGAATTAGCTGCTACATTGTAAGAAGCTTCTGTACTTGCGCTGTATAACCAATATATACTTACTTGACTATATTTGCATTTCTCTCATTTTTTAGGTTCTACCTCGTCCTGGAACCCACTTTGGGTCTCTCATTGTGATTATGTCCTTGTAGTTGTTTCGTAACCTTTATTCACCAACGTATGCCCAGGACATACTTGAAAACGAGCGGTAACTCTCAATGTATTACTTCCTGATAAAACATTTTATAAATAAAATATAATTTATTGGGCCTTTTGTCCTTTTTCCCTATATTTTAGCTTGGCTATTGTGTATAGCTTATACATTGTGGCAGCATTCATTGATACATTCTTATTACTGTTTGTTTACATTTTTGCGCACCTTATCCCATATTTATATATATATATATTTGTCCATCCCTGAGTCTTATCAAATATAAAAAATGAAATAAAACATCATAACAGGTGCTGAGTGTTAGAGAATAATTTGTTCAAGCATTATCTGCGTCACGTTCTGCAGCAGGACCTCCCCTGCCCCGCGTGCATCGCCCTTTCAGTCTGTTTCTCCTCTATATGTGGCAAACAAATGATGTAACTACAGTATGCTCCACACATTCATCTGAATCCTCAGGCAGTCTCAGCAGGACTCCAGTACAAAGCAGGCAAGTCTACAGTGATATGTAATATGGTGGAGAGTCTTATGAGATGAGTGCATACCAATGCTCTGCAGGCAGGGAGTCATTTTACCTGTTAAATTCTGTGCGCAGCACCGTGTACACTGTCTGTGTATTTCCTAATCCCAGACTTATCTGTACAAGTTGGGGAATGTAGCAGAGAAAAGCTCAATGTAAAACATGGATAGTACACTAGCAGTAGGAAACCCATTGGGTACCGGTTTGCATGTTACGACCCCTGGATTCATGCTTGTATCGTAACCTCTGTATTTGTGACAATGGCGAGAATGATGCAGGTTGGGGACCTGTGGGAGACATGCAGGTATAGTCATGTATATTCTGTCTTTTCTCTTGTCAAATGTAAAAACAAATGGACAATTAAGCATCTCATATTTAACAGTCACAATCAGAAGTTAAAAAGAAACTGGCCGTGCCTCAGACTCAGAGCACACGTTTACTGTAGTATATGCAAAAACTCAAATTCCAAAGTCCCCAAACGGTGTGGAAACCATTTACACTTGGGGCCGTATTCTCTTTTGTCCGATGCGGCCATCCGTGCCATTTTCGGCTAAACACCCCAATTGAAGTCAATGGGAATCGGCTAGAGAACTGCCCCCTTAGTTAACGGTGGAGCGATTTGCATTCAAGTGAATGGAACTTATCAAATGATCAACTACGTGTTTATGGCTTGTCACCATATTAAATAGGGGATTGGAAAATAAATGATTTAATCGTTTAATAACTCCCGCTGGGCAGAAGGTGCCTGCTGCAGCACATTTCTGTGCCATTTGCTGTTGGTGCCTTTAATGCCTTGTGGCTTAAAAAGGTTGAGGTTGCAATATGAGAAACCCCATGCATGTTTCCCGGCACTGAGAATTTCAGGTAGGTAAAGATAGCAATGGTTCATTATATTGTGTTTGGTTTAGAAAAGTAAACAGCTGGAACATGTGCAGCATCGCTTCTGTCCTTACTGTACACTGCTAAACACAGCTCTGCAGCACATGGGTCCTGTATGTGGATTGTTTAAGTGGCTGATGCCTTTTCTAAGCCAATCGTTCAAATTGTAGATCTGTGGACTTCTTGTTTAACCCCATCAGTGCCACAGTGCACATGAGTTTACTAGCGTTTACTAAATGACCTACCTTCCATTCTCTGTTTCTTTTAAGCAAATTAAATACATAAGATTGTAAGCTCTTCGGAGCAGGGACTCCTTTTCCTAAATGTTACTTTTATGTCTGAAGCACTTCTTCCCATTATGTGTTATTTATATTACCGTTTTTCGAGTGTACAGTATTACTACTGTGAAGCGCTATGTACATTAATGGCGCTATATAAATACATACTGTACATACATACAAAGCTGTATTTATTTATTTTACCCGGTTGTATAGACTCTGTAAAGTCTGTACAAATGTTTCTCTACAATTGTTATAGTGAAGTGATAATGGCCATTATTTTACCAGACTGTGTTTCCAAAAAGCTTTTCCGTTAAGTAAGGGGCACATCTGTATAAAAGCCTCTTGACACTAACATGAGGTATGTGGGGACTATATCATTATACTGTACATTGCAGTATGTTAATCATTGAGATGATATATGAGGGATTTAATTCTCCCATCCATCCCAACATGAACTGCATCTTTAAATGTCACAGCATAATAATCAACGTAAAAGCTTCCTTATGTCATTTGGATTACATAACTATGGCTTAGAAGTACTAGATCAACTAAAAAATGTCATATTTGTTGCTTTATTCCCATGGAAATACCACAGACAAGACTTTAGTCTTAAAAAAAAGGCTTTTTGTCTTTTTAGGTTGATGGTTTATTTTTTTTCAGCAGATGGGGTGAAATAGATCAATTATACGGTTCATAGATTTGGATTAAGGGATTGTGCTGTCTTCTTAAATTGTACAGTTACTGTACATGCAGACTGTGCCGAAATGCTTTGTAATGCAGCAGGCATAAGCTTATAGGGGTCCATCGGAAAATGGACATGAACTAAAAGGTGACAGTGGGTGCTCATTTGCATGTCATTTCCCAGAATCCCTGGCTTCAGTGGAAGCATTGTATGCTAGGAGATAATGGTGAAAAGCAGGGTTGCAGGCCTGACAGACATGTGAATGTGCTCATAGTTATATTTTTATTTACTGTACGGTTACATACAGTAGAAATAAGTTTATACTTGGTAACTTTTGTTTTCAGGTGAAAGGGAGATGTTTAGTTTGCGATAAGATCCAAGTTTGTTTTCAATGAACTCTCAGGTGTGAAGTATATATAATCGAGTGCAATTTTTTTTATATTCTTGCATTTTTGCTTGTTCTATCAGAATCAGAACATGTAGCATTTTATGGAGGAAAGTAGATCCCCCTTTATTATCTATACATTACATATACCCATCATTTGGTCACGGCTCTGGTGAGGGAAGAGTTAACCATCTCATCTGGTAAGGCTCAAAGTGCAGATTGAACCATAGTAAACATTTGAGTATGTGTGTGTGTTGGGTTATCTCAGTAGGGGGGAATCTTGCCACTCAATGAATAGACCTCACTACTCAATGAAAAGGGAGCGAGTGGAGAGGAAAAGGGAGGCGGGGGCTTAGTGATACCAATGGAACCAGTGCGGTGGCGAGGAGAGCACAGGAGAGATTTACGAATCAGACAGTAAGGTCCCAGTGCTGAGGAATTTCAAAAGAGCATCAAGACCATCTGCAAAAAAGAAGTTCATACATAGTACCATATTGAACTAATGACAATGATATGTTTACTAGATTACAGCTAGATGATTGATGCCTTTTTAAGTAAATTGGACAGTCATAAGTATTATTAATTACTTTTTCAATGTCATGTCTGAAAATTGACCTTTGTTTTCATTTACAATGGAGCTCATACTGGTGGGAACTTGGAGCTAATTATATGCATTTGTAAAGCTCTGTTTACTCCACCAGAAATATGCTAATTAGATTCATTAAGGCCCATTCTATGCACGGGGGGGGGGGGGGGGGGCAATGTATACTGATAAGGAAGCGTTAAGGGCAGTAAACTCTAAAAATCACATTACAAACATTTGTAGGATCAAATGATTGTTACGTAATTATCTGCTTTTCTTAAAAAATGGTGATTGTATTCTCCATGAGATAGAGAGATAGAAACAACAACAAGCAGCATAGTACAGAGCCAGGGAATTCATCTCTGCCATGTCTGTGCTAGTAAAAAAAAACTGGTTTTAGGTTTTCTTGAGGTATCCAGAGAAGGTTTGATACCATAAAAGGGATATCACAAGATGGTAGAATATGTGGGGAAGATAGGCGTCCGCAACATGTGAAAATAGGGTGTTCTTCTGCAAAGTCAAAAAGGAGTAGATTAGCACTTCAAAACCCTATTGAAAAAATGATCATGATGAAACATAAAGGCTGCCTCTACGTGAAACAGAGTAAGTGGTAGTGAAGGTACAGGCAAATAGCGCCTGAGCAAAAAGAGAGTTCTTAAATAGTTATTGTGTCGTAAAGTCGATCTTTCGATCCAAAAAAGATCTTCATCAGAGGCACATGTGCCTCTACTACAAAGTTCTGTGGGGTTAAACGTGTACAATGTGTGACCTGGGTTACAATGTTCTGTGCCTTGACAATAAATTCCCTGTTTGATTCACTCCCACAGCACGTGAATGAACATTCCTTTATTGTTTTCCTTACTCACGGTCCTTTTAAATAGAAGGGCCATTTCAACACCTTCATTGATCTCTAGGGAAGCATTATATAAGCATTTGCTGTTAATCTGAAAGCACTCTGGGCTTATCACAGAGAGACCAAGAAATATCACAGAATCTATATTGAATGGATGTGATTCAGAGTCATTATTCAAATTTAGCACGGGAGTAGTACAAGATCTGGACTGTTTGTGGTGTACAACACAACAGGGAGCACACCGTATTAAAGGTTGTAGGGAATCCACCATCTTTTCACTATAATAGAGACATATACTGTATCTCTTGCAGCAAACTGCGATAGTGCCAGCACCACGTGTCATTTTAATCATTGTGTTTTTTATTCACTTATTTTCACTTCATGTAGTCACTATATGTAAAATGTCATTAAAAAATTAAAATTAGCCTAGGAGTGCACCAACTAAATGTACTTTCTTTTGATGATTCGCTGACCTTGTGTTAGCTATTCATCTCTTTGGTGTTTTATTTGCAGCATTAAAATCAATCTTATTTTCAGTTCTTGGTCATTTTCATGAATTCAGATCCAGCTTCACTTTCCGACTTTCAAAGTTCATCAAATCATTCTCACAAACATATGGATAGGTTCAGTACCATGACATGTATTATTGCAGAGAACATATCACTATTCAGTTGTGCATTACTGGGGTCCCTTCCCTTTTCTATTGGGAATTAAAAAAAATAAAAATGTTTGAAGTTTGTTGGGGAACAGTCTCTGCGTGTGTAATGTCGAGTTGTATGTTCAAACACGACATAAACGACCGTCTCCTTGTCACTACTGATGGATAGATATCAGCATATACATGTCATTCTTTAGGAGCAATACTGATTATACCACAACTTAACTAAGGACAGTGACATCTTCAAAATGTTAGCTGATTGAGACCATCTGTTTGTAGAACAATTGGACAAGTATTTATTTTTTTACATATTTTGGTTTATACTTTTAGTATTCCCATGGTAAACAAATGGTCTGGTGGGTTTTCATATCTTTATCTTTTGTCTATTGGTAATATGACTGTTTGTCAGTCCTCCAAGCTCTGTTCTTTGTTTACAAAGTAATTATGAATCCATCATTGGACAAACAGATAAAAATAAGTAGCTGGTATGTATGTATGTATGTATATGTTTATTTATATAGTGACATCCATCTACATAGTGTTTTGCAACAGTAATACATGTGGGATAATAGGAATAAGGGCTTCATACATAAAGTGGCCATTGGGAAAAAGATGCCCCTGCCCCGAAGAGCTTCCAATCTAAGGGATATGTTTTAATTCTGTGCTCCCGAGTAAAATGCAAAGCATGTTCATTTTTCACAAGACACCAATAATTAAAACAGTAACTTTAAGGGGGATTTAATCTTTCCCAGGAAACCAGTTAAATTGAGCTGTATGTTTGTCATCTTTAAGTGTTTCTCAGAGTAACTCGGCTACAAAACTGGGGCCAAAAAAAGAAACTGCTCTAGATTTATAAGAACAGCGAAAATCCCTTTGCATGCTCGGGGAATTGTCATTTGATAAATCTAGTGTGATTGCTCCAGATTTGAAGCCAGGAAACTTTGATATACTGTATAGACCTCTCAGTGTGCACAAGTGACATCAAGAACTGCGAGTTTTTCTAAAGCACATACAGTACGTGCACAGTGCTCTGATTCTCCTACAGGCTCCTCAGGTGAGTAAGCCCAGTGCGCAGACAGCCGCACATTGGGAATTGTGCTGAACAAATGTTGTATTCTATGCAGTTTTCTTCTTCTTATAATTATTATCATTCATTCGTGAAGCGGCAAAATATTCCGCAGCGCGGTACAATGGGGTACAGAGTTATGTATATTACAAAAACATCAACAGTTACCTACAGGTGAGGACAAACATGCACAAACAGATACAAAGAGGCAGTGAGGGCCCTGTTCGTGAGAGCTTAAACTCTAGAGAGAATGAGGGACAACGTTGAGACAAGAATGGAAGGTCGCTGCTTATTGTAGGATAAGGTGTGGCTCAGGTTAGAATATGACCCAGTCTAATGGCTGAAACCATTAAGGTTGGGGGTGGGGAGGTGTTACTTATGGTGGACATTGGACTAGCCCAGGGGTGTGCAAATTGGGGGGCGCGCAGGAGGAGCACGGGATTTTGTTGGGGGGGGGCGCAGCGGTTGCAGCTGCCCCGCGCTCTTCCCCAAGGAATTTAAGTTAAATGCCGGGGGTCCACGCGAGCCCTCTGCAACCTGAACTTACCGGGGTTCTGTAGTCTTCTGGACGCGTCACCCTGGTAACGCGCATCAGATGACGCTGCTGGGTCACGTGATGTCCTGACCCACGGTGTCATTTGACGCCGGTTCGCAGAGAAGGGGAGGGGGGGGCCCGAGCGCTGTGGCTGTCAAACAGGCGGAGCAGAGTTCCAAAACGTTGCGCACACCGCTGGTCAGAATGGGGTTGGAAGGGGAGGCGAGTTGGATGTTAGAGGTAAAGCGACTAGGCTTCCTCGAGAAGGTGAGATTTTTTTGTGTGGCTATTTGTGTGTACAGCCGTCTAACGGAGCAGGTTTGTAGCAGTCATCACGTGCTGATATATTACACTATGATAATGAGTTAGGATAGCCCGCCATCGCTATGCCTGCTGCATTGTGACAGATGGAATCAAAGTGCCGTGCTGTCTACCCGTGATTTATACTCACTTCTTTAAAAGCATTGGGATCTCTTAATAGCTATTTGATAAGACTCGCTCCTTTAAAGTGTTTAGTTTTTAGTGATGGGGTGAAAGGGCACATTGCTGATAAATCAGTATCTATCTCCATTGGACTGCAGTTTACATATAATACATATACGTTTAGACTAGTGGTTGAGCCCAAAGAAAATCCTTGTAAAAAAAATTGCCGATGTCACAATGCATAAATATGTCACAAACATATATGACTTAAATATGTGTCTAAATAAATCAAACTTGGAGCAAAAGAGACACGTGTTAAATATATCTGTGTTACTTCAATAAACACAATGTAGCCAGGAGGACATTTGTCTTGCCATAAAGTGATAGATGTTTGTGTGACTCTGTTACAGACGTGGACATGGCGTTTCTGTTTGATCTGTTGGTTATAACAAAGGGGTTAACCAAAATTGATGAGATGCACCAATGGCTATTTTAAATTAGCATTGCTATACACCAGAGGTGCTCCCCTCCCCTCCCCCCCCCCCCCCACCCACAACAGGTCAAGTTTTCAGGATATCCCAGCTTCAGCACAGATGGCTCAATCAGAGGCTCAGTGGAAGATTGGGATATCCTGAAAATATGACCTGTTGGGGGGGGGATGAGGACTGGAGTGGAACACCCTGCTATACACCATTGAATCTGTTTAAGTGTCACTGTCACGTCACATTGAGCAGAATGTTAATGTTCCCTCCAGAGTTTGTTTATCAAGATGAATTTAAAGGAATTGCTGAATCACATTTATCATGTTCACCTTTCTTTTGGTCGTAGCTTTTGGTTTGAGAGTGCTCACTTTCTTAAATAACCCGCCAGGCATGTAACACGGGGGTTACGTTTCTTTACTAGAAATCCATGACCTATTGCAAAGTGGGATTGGGGATGTAAAAGGACTTGGCTATGCAAGATCAAGCAATTTATCCTCAAAAACACTCGTTACAGGAGCCTGCAGTGCTTTCATGTAATGTAGGTCAGGGGGGGCTCAACTCCAGCCCTCAAGCCCCTCCAAGAGGTCAGGTTTTTAGGATATCCCAGCTTCAGCACAGGTGGCTCAAGCAGAGGCTCAGTCAAAGGCTGCACCACCTGTGTTGAAGCAGGGACTGATTGAGCCACCTCTGCTAAAGCTGGGATATCCTAAAAAACCTGACCTGTTGGGGAGGCTCGAGGACTGGAGTTGAGCTCTCCTGATGTAGGTCTTTAATCCCTGTACCTAATCGTATTGCATAAACAAGGGGTTTTAAATGTCATCGTTTGGTGGTTAGTTGCACACGTGACTGTAACCTTGCACCGTGACTCGTGAGCCCAGTTTATGCCAGATTATATAGAAGTGAGTAGATTGTAGCTGTGTTTGGTCCCTGGGGTCATGTGAAAATGAAAGAAAATTGGTACTACTGTATGGTTTACAAACCTTACACGGACCCCCTGTGCACTGTTGATGCAATAAAAGGCATCAAGCTACCGACAGCGTATTTTTTCATTTAAATAGGGGAATTAAAGTAGTGCTTGAGACTTGAGTTGGACTTAACCCCTCTGCTGCCAGAGGGGCCAGTAACGTATCCAAGGGGTTAATAGAAGCGCACACAGAGACAACTCTCATAGTGTATACAGTTTATTCAACAAAAATAAAACAGATTAAAAATAGTGTACTCACAGATGTGAGTGCATTTGTTCACCATTTTTATTTTGTTTTATATCTGTGGAATAAACTGTATACACTGTGTATACACTATGAGAGTTTTCTCTGTGTGCGTTTCTATTGGCAGTTAAATTGAATGTACAGAAAGTTGGGGATATCTCTCTGAAGAAAGCAGCACCAGAACTTCCCTTGTACCTACGTTTTTTTCCCAGTTGAGACTGGACATTTATGTGAGATTGTCTATTCCAGGGCTATATCATGTTGGTTTGTTCCAGATGTTGATCTATCACTTGTTTCAATATCATTTGTCCTATATATTGTTTCAAGTACTGTATAGTTGTTATCTTTGGTTGAGCGCTAACTGGAATTCAGTATTATATACAGTTAGGTCCGGAAATAATTGGACACTGATACAAGTTTTGATATTTCGGCTGTGTACCAAAATAAATTCAAGTTACAGTTAAATAATGAATATGGGCTTAAAGTGCAGTCTATCAACTTTAATTTGAGGGTATTCACATCCAAATTGGAGGAAGGGTTTAGGAATTACATCTCTTTAATATGTAGCCCCCTCTTTTTCAAGGGACCAAAAGTAATTGGACAATTGACTCAAAAGCTGTTTAATGGACAGGTGTGGGCTATTCCTTCATTATTTCATCATCAATTAAGCAGGTAAAAGGTCTGGAGTTGATTCCAGGTGTGCATTCGCATTTGGAAGCTGTGAACCCACAACATGCGGTCAAAGGAGCTCTCAATGCAAGTGAAACAGGGCATCCTAGGCTGCAAAAAAAAAAGAAAATCCATCAGAGAGATAGCAGGAACATTAGGAGTGGCCAAATCAACAGTTTGGTACATTCTGAGAAAAAAAGAACGCACTCGTGAGCTCTGCAACACAAAAAGACTTCACGAGAGCAAATACAGAGGGTTTACCACAAGGTGCAAACCATTCAGAAGCCTCAAGAATGGAAAGGCCAGATTAGACTTTGCCAAACAATATCTAAAAAAATCCAGCCCAGTTCTGGAACAGCATTCTTTGGACAGATTAAACTAAGATCAACCTGTACCAGAATGATGGGAAGAAAAAAGTATGGAGAAGGCTTGGAACGGCTCATGATCCGAAGCATACCACATCATCTGTAAAACACGGTGGAGGCAATGTAATGGCATGAGCATGCATGGCTTCCAATGGCACTGGGTCACTAGTGTTTATTGATGATATGACTGAAGACAGAAGCAGCCGGGTGAATTCTGAAGTGTATAGTGATATATTGTCTGCTCAGATTCAGCCAAATTCAGCGAAGTTGATTGGACAATGACCCAAAACATACTGCGAAAGCAAACCAGGAGTTTTTTTTAAGGCAAAGAAGTGGAATATTCTGCAATGGCCGAGTCAATCACCTGATCTCAACCCGATCAAGCATGCATTTCACTTGCTGAAGACAAAACTTAAGGCAGAAAGACCCACGAACAAACAGCAACTGAAGACAGCTGCAGTAAAGGCCTGGCAAAGCATTACAAAGGAGGAAACCCAGCATTTGGTGATGTCCATGCGTTCCAGACTTCAAGCAGTCATTGCCTGCAAAGGATTCTTGACAAAGTATTAATTTATGATTGTGTTAATTTGTCCAATTACATTTGAGCCCCTGAAATAAGGGGATTGTGTATGAAAATGGTTGTAATTCCTAAACGTTTCATATGATATTTTTGTTCAACCCCTTGAATTAAAGCTGAAAGTCTGCACTTCTATTGCCTCTCAGTTGTTTCAGTTCAAATCCATTGTGGTGGCGTACAGAGCCAAAATTATGAAAATTGTGTCAGTGTCCAATTATTTACGGACCTAACTGTATATGTATATGTACACACAGACACAGCTTTGAATACATAACCCCCAATAAGTGAGGGGAATGACATGCACTATAGCAATAGTCCCTTCATTTATTGGCTCAGCAGCATGACGATGCTGGGGGTCTTATACAGATTTAGCAAGACTACTGTCTTCAGTGCCACTGCCACATGCGGTCATGGGACCGTGGTGGTCGCCGCACTGAAGAAGTAATGCTGTGGGGGGTCCCCCTCCCCGCTACATCGCCGCAGACACTGTCCCCAGCGTCGCAGACTTTTGTTTGTTCGTCCACGGTGCCGGGGACAGAAAGTCTTGCTACATCTGTATATTTTCTTGACGTTCCAGGAAATCATTGATCCATATTAGCTGATGTCCCATTTATGAGACCAGAGAAGCCCTGGTGAAAAATGGACCAGAACGGACTGCTGTTTCAATCAGTGTATGACATTTGAGAGACTGGAACAGTCTTAAGATGTGTTAGACATTAGGATGAACTCTTCAGTGTGTTCACTACTGTCCAAATATTTGTCATTCCTATTTACTGGAAATAACTGATCATAGAACACAAAGTATGAATTTCGCCCACTCACTGCTCCCTTTACAAAATTCCATACTTTTTTAGGCTACAAAGAGGCACGAGTTGAATAGGGTGGTACTGCATATTATCCATGTTTAATCTCATTTTTATTGCTATGGAATTAGTACCATATGAGTTCAGCCCTGTCCTGATGGGAATACATTGATGTATATTGCTATTTATGGTTGCCAGATGCTAAATCTGGTTCGGGGTGTTCGTTTATCACAAGATCATCGTTTGATAAATTGGCACCTCTACATGCAATCTGATGTGCATTAAATACCTTTCTTACTAAATGACGATGAGAGAAGTTGGTTTCACTGGGCTCACCCAATGAGGTCAACTCCGGACCAATAAGCAACCTTGCATGGAAGACACCTTCTTGGAGAGCGATGTACTAGTTCAGAACTGTAAATGAGAAGCTTGACCTAATGGGTCAAAAAATAGTTGTGAACAACCTATTAGTGTAATTGGCTTCCTTAGAAAGATTCAACCACCCTTAAATAAATTATTTGACTTATTTCTATCTCGCTATTTGTCAGGAACCCCAGATTCAATTATATCAGCTACTTATGTTTATTAATGAACGATGGTTGTCGCGCCGCGTGCGCTTATAGTAAGCGTGACGTGGCAACGCAATTTTTTGAAGCCGGCAATATTTGATTTTTTAGGAGCTGTCGCCTCATGTGACAGCCCCTGAACCAATCAATGGCCTGGTCGCCCGCGCCGACATAAAGCGAAATACAACTTTCGCTAGCGGCGACGGGTGACGTCGCGGGCACTATATGCGCGGCCTTAGACATATTTGTATTTACATTGTATACCGTTTAATAAAGGGTTTTTTTTCATGGGATTTTGATTACATCAGGCAGGGGGGGGGGGGGCGAGAAATTTCATGGATAAAAAGGGGGGCTCGGCATAAAAAGTTTGCTCACCCCTGAAAGTGTGAAAATCATACCCTGCCAGGCCCACTCCAAATGTTGGATGTGACCCTAAGCCACCTAACATCAAGATGGAGGTCACAACAAAGGACATGGACATTTCTGTGTGTACACGGAATAGGTTATTTGCTTTGGATACTGAAATCATGATGGAATAAGAAGTATGATATCCTCATTAAAGCTGCAGTTCAGTCTTTTTTTTTTTTTTTTTTTTAATTTATTTTTTTACTTTAATAGCTTCATGTGGGCAATCTCTATTTACCTAAAGAACTGTATAGCTGTCAGTCAATCCGTTCTCCATGTATTAATCGGCGAAATTTTTGTGACATATTAAAAGCTGGCATTTGTTTATAATTTGCCTCCGGCAGTCAGTGGAAGACTCATGAATATTCATGAGTCTCCCAGTGACGTGTGCTCGCTCCCGATCTGC